>NC_034603.1:66430918-66432178 GCF_900095145.1 Mus pahari
GACCTAGGAAGGAGGGGATGTGTGGCCGGTGACATGCCTTCCACCCTTTTTTTTTTTTTTTTTTTCTGCTGGGCTTAGAGGATTGGAGGTGCCGGTCTGTGGTTTTCTCTCAGTCTCTCAGGGCAGGGTGCCTGTGAAGAGTGGAGGTTGCTGGCAGAGGGTGGAGGCTCGGTGTGGGTAGCTTGTTTTCCCTCTTCGGCGCTAGTTTAAATTCTCTTGTCTGGGTACAAGGGGCCAAGGCTCAGGCATCTCTGTGAGGGTCATGGCTCCCAAAGGGCCTTCGAAGCTCCGCCCCGTCATCTTTGCCCTTGCCTAGCCCTCGTCCCTGGTCAGCCTGGCCCTTGGCCCGTTTCTGTGACCTTTGTCCTTGCCCTCACTCAGGGAGCTGAGCCACCTTGTATTGAAGTTTAGGCTCAGCTGGGCTGGGCTACTTGAGGGTCTGAGGTCTTCCAGACTCTCCCTGGAGGTTTGGGGTGTTTGGGGTGGGCTGGTAGCCTGAAGCCTGATCCAGTTTTCACCTCTTTCAGGGAGAGACTTAAGGCATGCTCTAAGGTAGATAGCGTCAGTCTTCTCTGTGGTGCAAAGCTGGATTCTAGAATGTGAAAGACGGGGCCTCCGAAAAGTCTAGGCTAAGTATCGCCCATCTCCCCCAAAGCAAGGTCAGGATGCCTGGGGTTTGGAGTGAGTAGCTTTCTGGCTTCAGCCATGGCTCTGGTTGGCCTCTCTTTGGTCAGCTGCCTCCTAGGCCTCACCTGCAGGGAGGTAAACCTCTGTGTAGACATGAATCCACTGGAGGGTTGGGGAATCCCGGTACACGTTGGGTATGGGGGGACTGCAGCACAGGAGATGGCTCCCAGAGAGGGCCTTGAAGCATATCCTAGTATGAGAAGTAGGACAAGGGGCAGGGTAGGCTGTGTGGGGGTCGGAAACAAAACATGGACTTTGGGAGACTGTACGGTGACAGTTGTATGTCTCCTCAAGAGTATGTACAGCCCATGCACACAGGTCCTGAACTGTACTCATTGCGTGCTTGGGCCCAGGTATGGAGAGATGCTATCTCCAGGTTGCCTCTGCTCACCTGCCTGCCTGGACACAGACGGGCAGCCCAAGTGCTCTTGCACACCCAGAAGCTTTCTTTTTTTCTTTTTTTTTTTTTCGAGACATGGTTTCTCTGTATAGCCCTGGCTGTCCTGGAACTCACTTGGTAGACCAGGCTGGCCTCGAACTCAGAAATCCGCCTGCCTCTGCCTCCCGAGTGCT
>NC_034603.1:66432189-66451464 GCF_900095145.1 Mus pahari
GAACTCAGAAATCCGCCTGCCTCTGCCTCCCGAGTGCTGGGATTAAAGGCCTGTGCCACCAGGCCCGGCTACCCAGAAGCTTTCTATTGGCCTGCATGTGTGAGTTTCTGCGAGTGTGTGCCATAGCTGTCCAAGGATCCAGGAGTAGACGCTGGCTGATGGGGTCAGCCAGCCTTCCTCCTTATGCCTGGCGTTTCAGCTCATGTTCCTGTTGAATAGAATCTCATAAGAGACTGGGGTCAGAGGCATCCGGCTCTCTAGGTACCCTCCTCCCCGTGCTTCTCTGACTTGGGTCTTCAGCCTGTGAAGGCGAGGAGATGCCACATTCAGGATTGAGGTCCAGTGGTTGGCGTCATGAGTTCCGATAGAGATCCTTTAACTTAGCTTAGATTTCACTCCAGAGGCAGCTGTTGCTTTTACTGCCTGCTGGCCACCACCTGCCCCCTTTCTCCCTGTCTTCCTCAGTTGACAGAGAAGACACAGGCTGGGACAGTCAACAGAGGACACAGTGGCCTTGGCAAGAACTCCCCCATCCTCAACTTGGTCCCCAGCCAAATGCTGGTTATAGATGCACCCCCCCCCCCAGTCTCCAGGCTTAAGCCCGGAGCTTGGAGCTCGGAACCTGGTGTGTCCTAAATTTGGGGTGTAAGGATAGAGGGAGAGTGTTGGAAAGGGACAATTCTTTAGCACCCACCCCCTCTTCCCTAAGAGTTTTTGCTGAGATATTAACTCACTTAAGTCCAGCATGGCTGGTATAATTTCAGTGCCCTGGAGGCTGAGGCAGAGGGATTGCAAACTCAGTGTCACCCTGAATGGTTTAGTATCAGGAGACCTTTCTTAAAAAGAAGCCAGAAAGACAAACAGCGTACAGCTGCGAGGGCTTCCTGCACTCAGGAGTCATGCAGCCACTATCGATTTTTAGATGTTTCTACCACCCGTCCCCTACCACGAGCAGTTACTTCTCATTTCCCTCACATTCACACCCCAGTTCCTAGTAACCGCAAATCTATGCAGGCAGATCTGCTTCTCCTGGACGTTCTTAGAAATCGAGTCATACAGCATACAGTCTTTGGGAACTATCCTCTTCTCAGGGCTGGGCCATGTTACTGTGTCAGCTCCATGTTCTCTCGTTCTCTCTCTCTCCCCCCCTCCCCAACACAGAAAGAGTCTAGTGCTCTGGGTATCTGACATTTTGTTATCTGTTTCTCAATGATAGACATTTGGGTTGGTTTCACTGCCCCGGTCATGATTGGCGCTCCCGCTCTGAACATTTACACACAAACATTCTTGTGCTCGACTGCCACGGTCTTGTTTCCTGGGTGGATAGCAAAGGGCGGACTTGCTCTGTGCCTTAGTGCCGTGTTTACGTTTTTGAGGAACTGCCCAGCTGCTCCACAGATCAGTGGTAGCGTTTGACACTTCCTCCAGCAGTGTGCGGATTCATTTCTACATACGCCTTCCCAGCCAGTAAGTACTTCCTACCTGGTTTGTATGCATGCACGAGTACATGCGTGTATGCGTGGAGGTCAGACCCTGGTACTGGGTGTCTTTCCTTCTCAATAGCTCTCCATCTTAATTTTTTATTTATTTATCATATGTAAGTACACTGTAGCTGTCTTCAGACACTCCAGAAGAGGGCGTCAGATCTTGTTACGGATGGTTATGAGCCACCATGTGGTTGCTGGGATTTGAACTCAGGACCTTCGGAAGAGCAGTCAGTGAGCCATCTCACCAGCCCCCTCCATCCTAATTTTTGAGATAGTGTCTGCGCAAACCTGGAGCTCACGGATTCAGTTAGGCTGGCCAGCAGACCCCAGGCATCCTCCGGCGCTGAGATTACTGGTGTGTGCCACTGTGCCCGGGTTTTTCCAGAGTTGCTGGGTATCCAAAATTAGGCCCCGTTATTTTTGTAGCAGGTTGTTTACCAACAGAACCAAATCCCTAGTGTCTGTTACTGGCCAGTCACAGCCAGCCTGGTGTGTGGACGTTCGAGAGCATTCTCTTTTTTTGCGGGGGAGGAGGAGGGCGTTTTTATCAAGACAGGGTTTCTCTGTGTAGCCCTGGCTGTCCTGGAACTCACTCTGTAGACCAGGCTGACCTCAAACTTAGAAATCCGCCTGCTTCTGCCTCCTGAGTGCTGGGATTAAAGGCATGCGAGAACATTCTTGGGCACAGCACCTGGTGGGAGAACGGAAGGAAGTAAGGGCTGGTTGTGATTGGCTGTGATGATTTTTGTGTGTCCTCTGTCTGTCTGTCCATCCACCCGCCGACACACATACACATGTGCCTGTACGTGGTATGTATTTATGTCTAATCTGTACTCAAACAGGCTTGAAACATCCTTAGCTCTCTCTCCCTCCTTTTCCCCTCTCCGCTCTGCGTCTGCCTATCTGGCTGTGTCAGGGAATCGGTAGGTCACAGCTGTGCACCTACCCCAAGGTGTTACCCCTCCACCCCCGTGTGTTCCCCCCCCCCCCCGCCTCAGCTGCTCAAATAGGGTGTAGGTCTGTGTGTACACTGGTGAGGGAAGTGGCTGGTCTTGCATCTCCTGTCCACCTACCAGCCCATACTGTGTGTTGCCTTTGCAGACAGAAGTCCCCTGAAATCTGAACTTAGTGTCTCTTGCTGGGGACTTCTATCCTGGGCAAGCTTTGGCTTCCTGACATAGGCCTTCTCAGGGCCACCTGTACTGTTCTGTATTGGAGACGTTGCCTAGGAGACCTGGGGGTCCACTTCCCTGAGTGCATGGAACTGGGCCTCCTCCTCATGGGAGGAACAGACTAATCTGGGATGCTAGGTTTTTTTGGGGGGGGAAGTGGTGTAAGAGAGGGCCCCCCTCTAGCTTAGGAGTCATTTTTCTGAGAAGTGCCACTGCTTTAGGGAAGCGGCTTCCCCCACTCCCTGCCAGCACACGTTCCTCTGTATCTTGACCTCAGGTAACCCACACTGGGGGGAAGGAGAGCCAGCTGCCTGCCTCAGCTGCAGGGATCTTTTGGGGTTACACCGTGGACCCTTTCCCAAGCATTCTGGGTGAGAGGCCTTCCTGTACACTGGGTCCTGTCCCCAGATTCCCAGCCTGGCTGTAACTGTCCTACCATCCCCAGCAGTGTCTGGGCCCTGGTCCTAGGCTGGCCCTGCCAGCCAGGCATGGTGCCAGGTGTCTGCTCAGCTGGGTGCCACAGGAAAATCTCTGGCCGCCCAGGTTGGGGAGCACCGTGGGGAATCCCCGTGTGCCCGCTCAGTGCCCACTTACCTGTCTCTCTCCTTTTTCTGCAGCACCACAGGACATGCCTCCCCCCAGCCGCCTACCTGGGGCCCTTCTGGGAGTGGCATCCTTTTTGATACCCTGAAGACCAGCTCTGGACCTTCCTTCAAAAGTGTCGGCTCCCAGGACCGCTTAACCAAAGGACGTATTCTCGGGACGTCCCCCAATCCATCTGGCCCCTCCGGCTAGGGAGGGGGACCCAGAAGACTGAAGTTGACTAACTTGGGACTTGCAGCTTCAGGGACAGAAGGGGGTGGGGGTGGGCTGACCACCCAACCCCCCCTCTGGGCCCCCCACGGCCCCATGCCCCGAGGAAGAGGGACTGCGTGAAGGCCATCACAGCTGCCTGCCAGACTGTTTGCCTGCCCTTCTGACTGTGGCCGCTTGGCATGGCCAGCAATAGCAGTTCCTGCCCAACACCTGGGGGCGGGCACCTCAATGGGTACCCAGTACCCCCCTACGCCTTCTTCTTCCCCCCTATGCTGGGTGGACTCTCCCCGCCCGGCGCTCTCACCAGCCTCCAGCACCAGCTTCCAGTCAGTGGTTACAGCACACCGTCCCCAGCCAGTAAGTCCATGTGGGGAGGCTTGGGGGAAGGGAGTGTGGCGGGTGGCCGGCCTCTGGATTTGGGTTCCTGGACACATCTGTTCCGCAGGAGGACCCAATGAGTGGCAGGGTCTTTTTTAGACCAGGGTGGCAATTGTGTGGTGGGAGTGGGGGGTAGGGGTGGGACTTGAAGATGGTCAGTTTGATACTGGGGCTAGAGGATAGGTGAAACCATTTTGTTTCTCCCTATGTTGTTGTCCCCCCTTTGTCTCTGTGTCCCTGGTGCTATGCTATTGAGTGCCTTATAAATAGCTCTGAGGAGGAATAGATGCAGAGGCTGAGGTGGATAAACAAACCTCTCAACATTTGGTGGAAATGACAGCCCTACACAGTGAGAATGAACTCCCCCTCCACCCCCCCCCCAGTACTCTGAGGGAAAGGGCTTCAAGAGACAGTCCAGGACAGCCCAGCACAGCTGGAGCCCTTGCCCTCCCCCTGCCGACTCCCCCGCCCCAGAAGGACAGGGAGGGACTCCGTGGGGGCTTTCTGCTTGGACTCTGGCCTTGGACACATGCACAGGCTCGGCAGGGCCTGTGTTTTCTGCCTCTCCCCTCTGCCGTGAGGGTCACTCGGCTGGGCGGGGGTCTCAGTGCCCTTCCCTGGCTGGCCAAGCCAGGTAGTGGGAGGTGGCGGTGGCCGTGGCCAGCTGGCAAAGTCCAGGCTAGGGGCCTGCCAGGCCGCTTACAGTAACTCTGGCCCCCAGGGCCCAGCTGGGCTCTGGGCCAGAACCTTGGAGGAGGGATCTAGGCCTGGCCTGGGGCTGGAGGGAGTGGAAGCGGCAGAGTCGGCCATGGCTGGCTGGCTGGCCGGCCGGCCGGTCGGTCAGCTGCTGACCTGGGAAACGTGTCCCACCTCTCCCGGTTGGCAGGGACAGAGCGCCCTGCCTGGCACCCACTGCTCCTCCCATTGGCAAGCTGCCTGGCACCATTGCCCTGTGTGCCCGGCTGGGCTGGGTCAGTGCCCCCTTCTTGGTGTGGGGGCAGCGCTCTCTCCCCGGAGCCAGGGAGTCTCTTTGTCCCTGGGGCAGGCTCTGGCTGGATGCCTTGCTGCCCACAACTGGCTGTCTGCCCACAGCCACCATTGCTTCCTGGATCGCTGCCTATGGCTTTGTCGTAGCCCCCTCCCTTCCAGGCCCCACCAGCCTGCGGGAGCAGGTAGTCTATGCCCGTGAGCCTTTTTTTTTTTTTTTTAAAGACTTATTTCATTTATGAGTACACTGTAGCTGTCTTCAGACACACCAGAAGAGGGCATCGGATCCCATTACAGACAGCTATGAGCCACCATGTGGTTGCTGGGAATTGAACTCAGGACCTCTGGAAGAGCAGTCAGTGCTCTTAACAACTGAGCCATCTCTCCAGCCCTACCTCAGGGTCCTTAAGCCTCCACTTTTTAATTCTGCCTTTTCTTCTCTCCACTTTACTCAGCAGAGTCTGAGAAACCCCTACTGTGTTCTGGTTTTTCTAGTCTGTGCTAATGAGGAGACAGACCAACCTTTGGGGCTCCCAGTTGCTGGGGACTGGGCGAGCCCACCTATGTAAAAATGCTCCCTGCGCATGCCTTTAATCCCAGCACTTGGGAGGCAGAGGCAGGCGGATTTCTGAGTTTGAGGCCAGCCTGGTCTGCAAAGTGAGTTCCAGGACAGCCAGGGCTACACAGAGAAACACTGTCTTGAAAAACCAAAAAAAANAAAAAATAAAAAAAATTATATATATATATATATATATATATATATATATATATATTCCCTGCATTTGAAGGGAGCTCAACCTGTCCCAGGAGCTGGAAGAATTGTACTTTCTTTCAGGGTGGAGTTTTTAAGACAGAAAGGAAAGCAGGCAGTGGTGGTGGATGCCTTTCACCCAGGAGGCAGAGGCAGGTGGAGCTCTGAGTTCGAGGCCAGCCTGGTCTACAGAGTGAGTTCCAGGACAGCCAAGGCTACACAGAGAAACCCTGTCTCAAAACAAACAAACAAACAAACAGAACGGAACAAAAATAAACCTAAGAGGAAGGAGGAGTCCTACAAGCCAGTGCCTACAAGGACCACTTATGCTTGCCCTGTGACGTCACAGGGGGCAGAACAGATGAACCTGACTTGATGGAAGGCTGCAGGAGAATTTAGGATCTGACCCCTGTGAGAGGAAAAATAAATTCTCTGCCCTCCCCGCTGAGTGTTGCAAGCTCCTTCCTCTTTCTTAGAGGTGGGTGGGGTGAACCCCTACCCTGGTAACCTACTCCTAGGGTGGGGTGCCCAGATTTTGGGCTAATGGCAACCTTCTTTGGCTTTCTCCACCCAGGTTAGGCAATGCCCTCTTCCTGCCCCTCCTCCTCCTCCATGAGCCTGTGGGTTTCCCACCAACCCCCTGTCCTAGTAAACAATAACAGTAGCTTCTTCCCTGCTCCCCAGCCTCTGAGCACCTAGGACCAGGGACCAGAGTCCTTGGGTCTGAGACCACCCCCTCCTGCAGTGCTCCTGGTACCTGGGAAACAGCTAAAAGTTTTGCAGTTTTAGTCTCCCCTTAGCCCTTGGGCCTAGAACCTGTGAGGTAGTTTCTGGGGGTGAGAAGCGGGGGGGGGGGGTTTGCAGCAGTAATGCTATGTCTGGTGATCAGGCTCCCCCACCCCCACCCCCGTTCCAGTCCCACATCACGTAGCTGTGGAGATGGGCTCCCCTTCCCGGGCCTCTTGCAAGGTTACACCTAAGGTGTGTTGTATGTGCTCTTCCAAGAGCAGGTGACCCGTGGGAGGGCCAAGGCCCCTCCAGGTCACTGTGGGGAGAGCTAGGTATTGTCCTACTGGGAGTCTCCTAGGGAACCAGGGTGGAGGCCCCAGAGATAGCATAAGACTCCTGACCCTTTGGTGCCTGGCCCTTGAAGCCTGTTTGCTGTGGAGGTTTCGCCTTCTCTGTGCTGTGTGAGGAGGGTCAGGGTTGTGTGTTCTTTGGGAGGAGGGGGTCAGGGCTGAGTATGCTGAGAAGGGGGGGGGGTTAATGGCTTGTGTATACTGGGTGAGACCAGTGTTTCCTAAGAATTAAATCCAGAGCTGGGGAGGGGAATGTCAGCTTGTATGGTGGAGCTGTGGGGTAGGGCTGGGGGGGGGGGTGGCAGGCCTGATTTAGGGGCAGAGGTGTCCTGGTGTGTGGGCTTCAGAGAGTTTGACCTTCATAATGCGTCCTGGGGAGGGGGAGGGGGAAAGAAGAGCTCTCTCTCTCTAATGTTTTTGTGTTTCCTGGCTTGGGGCTGAGGGGTAAACCTTGTTGGCTTATGCGCCCTTGGGCTTCGAGGTTAAAAAAATGTAGACACCTGTGTGTCACGTATGTGTCGATCTCCTGGCGTTGTTTCCTGGTCGGTAACACAGCGACATTAGGTGCCACAGGGACATGACCAGATGCTAGGCGAGCTCATCCCGGAGGACAGTTGGTGTGTGCCTGGCATGTGACCCAGGGGAATGGGAGGCTGCTGTGCACCTACTGTGGGTCAGGACGTTATCTGCGCCTTAAAAAAAAAACCCAAAAACCCTTCATCTGGACTCCTTTGGTAGAGTCACCTTGTCCTCCTGTATAGAGGAGGGAGGGCAGAGGAAGCCAATCCAAAGCATAGAGAACCGTCCTGGGAGCTGGAAAGTGGGCCCATTGCCTGCCATCCAGATAGGCAGTTTTAGGGGGGTCATTCCGGGGCCGTCGGAGATTACCGGGACCTCACCACCATTGTTGAATCTTGTCCTGGTTGCTGGAGACCCTGTCTCCGACTTCCCCCCAGTAGGGGGCGCAGGGAAAGCCACCCCTCCACCCCTGCCCCCCTTTCTCAGTGTTGGATTTTGAGACTGGAAAGATAAGAAACCCGGGGTTAGATCTCCATCCTGTCCTAGAAGCCATGGACACAGTCTGCCCACACCCCCACCCAACCCTGTTCTGCCCTCTCGCAGTCTGTGAGCTTGCAGAACTCGGCAGCCCCCGCCTCCTCCCGTCCCCGACAGACTCTGAGGAACAGAGTGTAAAAGCCATACTTGTTATTCATATTTTGTTGCAATTTCTGAAGGGGGGTGCAGGGAAGTTGGAAGCAATCAATAGAGGAGTTTGGACAGGAACCTAAAAGGGTGGCAACAGATTTTCCTTCTATGTGTTGGCCGGGTACTTGTCTAGATATGGGGATGTGGTCCCCTCCCCTCCCCCTCCCTGTCTCGAGAGCCCAGGCCTAGGGGAACCTGGGAAGGAGGGAGGCCCAGAGGAGGAAGGAGGGAGGGGGTGTGCCTGTCCCTTGCCATCCCTTGCTCTGCTACTTCCTGGGGTTTGCAGGCTTGAGCGGTCTCCCTTGCTTGTTCACACCCTGCACAATACGAAGGACAACCTTGAGGAGGCTTGTTCCTGCCTAGCTGCACCGCCTGTCCCTGGGTCCAAAATGCTGAGTCAGCCAAAAGACCTTCACAGGGGGCTTTCATTGAAAATAGAGTCCCTCACTATTTATCTATCGTCCAGGAGGGATAAATGTACAGGCTCTCTCAGGGTAGGATTCCAGCACGGATTGGGGGAGGGGACACAGGGAAGGAAGCCTGTCTTCCTCTTAGGCCAGTCAGGGCCTCAGGCATTGTATACACCTCTTGCCAAGGGATGTGCGCCATGGGGCTGTGCCAGTGCAGCCTTTGTATATGTGTTGGGGGCGGTGTGTGTGTGTGTGTGTGTGTGTGTGTGTGTACATGGTAGCGTCGGTAAAAAGAGGAAATGGTAACCTGCAAATAATGCCTTCCTACCCTCTGTAGTCAGGATAGACCGGGGGTCCCTTTGCCCTGGGAGCATTCATAATCCAGGCCCTCCCCCGCCCAGCTGTACCCCAGGTTGCTGAAAATACCATCCAGCCTGAAGTCTGACCCCCACTCCCCTGCTTGTTCCTGGGCCAGAAGTCTTTCAAGTCAGCGCTGCCCGTGCAGCCTTGGGCAGGTCATTCAACCTTTCTTGGCATCTTTTTGCCCTTCTTGTCTGTCTGTAGACTGCTTGCTGTGAGGCCATAGTGACCCGCTTGCTAGTTGTGGCCTGCAGCAGCTTCAAACACCTTGAAGGGTGGGGGAGGGGCTGTGTGTGTGTGTGTGGGGGGAGGACTGGGTATTGTCTTGGAGATGGCCACCCTGTATCAGGTCCTGGTGTCTGTCTGGCACCCGGCCTAATGTTGTCCCTCTGTCCCTAGGGCAGAGGAGGGAGCCCTGCTTGGCACAGGCTGGAGGTGGTGGTAGTGGTGGTGGCAGCCATGAGGATTCAGCCCCCACCTGCTAAGGGCTTGCTAAGCATAAAACCCTGGGGGGGGGGAGTTGGGGGGGGAGGTGTGACTGAGCAGGATGAGGCCACGGCCTACTAGCAACTGCCTGCCACCCAGTATCCCAGACCCTGCTGCAGGCCACAGCCTTCCAGTCCTCCCTCCCTTCTGTCACAGCCCCCGGGGACACCATGTTCCTCCTTGACCTGCTTCTCCACCTCATGGCTGCCAGAGAAGACATCTCACCCCTGGCTTTTCTATCTAGCTTCGGAAATCCTGTTCATCCTTCAAGGGACCTTTTTCTTTNTTTCTTTTTTTTTTTTTAAAGTCGGAGATCTTGAATGAGGACTCTTCCCAGAACCCTTCTCAGATGTTCCCTTCCTCATTACAGTCCCCTCCCTCCCTCTCTCCCTCCCTCCCTCCCTCCGTCCTCCCCCCTCTCTCAGTTTTACAACTCTTATCTCTACCAAGGAGTCACTTCGCCCTGGTTTCTATATTGATTGCTTGTTATTTGGGCGATCATTGCCTGACCATGAGGGACAAGAGCCTCAGGTCCCTTAGCATTTTGAATCTGCGAGCACAGGGTCTGCTCCATCACTGGTGCCAGGAGCTGCATCACTGACCAGAACAATCTGCAGGGCATCCATGCCAAGACCACACATTCGCCCCGGACCCCAGCACTCCCATTTGCAAGCCTCTGCCCTCTCTTGGGTGTGTAACTGCTTCTGTCCTGCAGTCCGTAGACTCTCTGCTGTCTCGGGAAGCCAAGAGTTCTGCACCAGATACTACCTACCACCTTCCAGCTCCCCACCATGGATTCCAGGGCCAGGGCGATGGCTGAGTGGGCTAAGGCACTTGCCACCAGGCTTGATGATCTAAGTTTGATCCTGTGGACCCCCACAGTGAAAGAAAGCCAATTCCTGAAAGTTCTTGCTCTCTCTTTTGTTCTCTCTCTTAAAAAAAATTTAACTTTATATGTGTAGGTATTTTGGATTCATGCATGTCTGCCCACTGTGTGTGCACCTGGTGCCTGCAGAGGACAGAAGAGGGTGGATCCCCCAGAACTGGAATTAGGAATGGTTGTGAGCCACCCTGTGGGTACTGGGAATCAAACCAGGGCACTCTGGAAGAACAGCCGTTAACCTTAACTGTCGATAGATCTTTCTTTCCAGCTTCCCCCTACACACACACACACACACACACACACACACACACACACACACCACCCCCCTACCTACCTCTGTTTGGGTTCCACCATATATCCCTGGATCCATCAGCATCTACCTCCTAAATGCTGGGGTTAAAGAACGGTACATCGCTATACCCTTTGAAAATTGCCCTCTGACATCCACTCGCATGCCGTAGCATGCACATACAGTAAATGAGGTGTGATTTTAAAATGTCTGTGGGTCCGTTCTCCTCCTCCTTCCTCTATTTTTTTTTTTTTTTTAAGATTTATTTTATGTATCTGAGTACACTGTCTCTGTCTACCAGAAGAGGGCACCGGATCCCATTACTGATGGTTTTGAGCCACCATGTGGTTGCTGGGAATTGAACTCAGGACCTCTGGAAAAGCAGTCAGAGCTCTTAACCGCTGAGCCATCTCCCCAGCCCCCTCCTCCTTCCTCTATTACTGCTTAGGTTAAGCCAACCTTTGCTGCTTGGATTACTGGACATTCTCTTCCTTTCTGCTGTTTTAGACAGGGTTTCTCTGTGTAGCCCTGGCTGTCCTGACACTCACTCTGTAGACCAGGCTGGCCTCGAACTCATAGAACTGCCTGCCTCGGCTTCCTGAGTGCTGGTATTAAAGATGTGTGCCACCATGCCTGGCCTCTAACTGGACATTCTTGCCATCTTGTTACCTCATTCTTTATAACCTGGAAAAGTCTCTTTGAACCTATAATGGAATCTAACTTCCCCTTTACTTAACCTTCCTGTGGCTTCGAGCCTACAAGCCCATCTGGGCTGGGCTGGCTTTAGCCTGTTCTCCAGCCTGGTTTTGTCTCTTCTCCTATGGCTTTTTCTTTCTATTTTCTTTTTTGTTTTGTTTTGTTTGTGTTTTTTGAGACAGGGTTTCTCTGTGTAGCCCCAGCTGTCCCAGAACTCACTCTGTAGACCAGGCTGGCCTCGAACTCACAGAGAGCTGCCTGTCTCTGCCTCCTTATTTCTTGAATCACAGGTGTGTGCCACCACTGCCTGGCCTCCTCTGGAGTTCTACTAGTCATCCTTTCTGGCCTTCTTGTAGACAGTCGGATGAGCACACCATTTGTGACTGTAGGACCGTTGCACAGCTCTCATCAGTCACTGAACTTCAGCTTCCTTTGGGTCCCTGCCTTGAGTTATCCACCGACCCTTGAACTTAAGTTCCCCTAAGAGCACACTATGTCTGAGTCATAATACCACTTGTCGGTTTGCAGTGTGTCTGTAAGAAACACATATCTGTGATGATGGATTTATTTGCCTATTTTCTGTCATTTTCATAAAGTCTTTTAAGGGCAGGCTCACCAGGACAGCCATATGGAAGGCAGTCAGAAAATAAAATTGACCTTGAGTTGGCCTGGTTTGGTAGGAACATAAGCTTTTGGTAGCTGAGAGTTCCCTCTTTTTTAAAAAATATTACATGTATATGAATACACACACACACACACACAGTTGCTCTCTTCAGTCACTTCAGAAGAGGGCATCAGATCCCATTACAGATGGTTGTGAGCCACCATGTGGTTGCTGGGAATTGAACTCAGGACCTCTGGAAAAGCAGTCAGTGTTCTTAACCCGCTGAGCCATCTCTCCAGCCCTGAGAGTTCCCTCTTCACTTCCTTTCTTTTTCTTTCTTTCTTTCTTTCTTTCTTTCTTTCTTTCTTTCTTTCTTTCTTTCTTTCTTTCTTTCTTTCTTTCTTTCTTTCTTTCTTTCTTTCTTTCTTTCTTTCTTTCTTTCTTTTTTCTTTCTTGGTTTTTCCAGACAGGGTTTCTCTGTGTAGCCTCAGTTGCCCTGGAACTTTCTTTGTAGACCAGGCTGGTCTCGAACTCAGAGATCTGCCTGCCTCTGCCTCTCAAGTGCTGGGATTAGAGTGGATAGAGTGGGTCACCATTACCTGGTGACCCTAGAACTTGTGATTCTCCTGCCTCCACCTTCCCCTGCTGGGTCACAGCCATGTGTACTGCATACAGCTTTAACAGCTTGGAAACATCTCCAGCACCCTCTCTAAGCCCTTTAACTTTTTTTTTTTTTTGTAAACTTTTTTTGAGACACCATTTCACTGTGTTGCCCAGAATGTTGATTCACTCTGTAGCCAAGACTGGCTTTGGATTTGTGACCCACTTGCCTCTGTCTCCCAAATAGCTGGAGTAATAGTCTTGCACCTCCAGGCTTGTCTGTAAAGGTTCTCAGAGCTGTTTGAGAATTCAATGACCTCATTCTATAAAGAAGTTGGCTTTGGGCAGGGAGAAGTTTGCTAAAGTGTAAGCATGCAGACCTCTAGACTTCACATATGGACAAAACCTGGCTTCTTGAAGATGAACATGTAGACCAGGCTTTTAAGAGGAGAGAGAATAGGATATCCTGATTTTCTCTGGGTAGCTCTTCTTTCTAGGGACCTACCTAACCCAGGCCTTTCTTCCACTGAAACAGTCATCCTAGGGAGGAAGTGGTTCAGCTAAAGTCTCCTTTTATCTGTCCTGGGCTGGCCCATCCTGGTTCCCGGGCTGGGAGACACCCTGGGCGGAGCTTTGCTCGCCGGAAGCACGCAGAGTGTGGGAGGAGAGCTCCCCGCTTGTGTTTGTGCTAACAGCTCAGTTCTGCCGCGTCGTATTCCGGCGGGTGAGCCGGCAGCCGGGAGTCTCACATGATGTCACAGACAGTGACACAAGCTGGATGTCTCATTCCGACACAGCGCCCAAGCTGCACAATGTCACACCCGGGACACCCAGCACGCTGCATTCGTGGTTCTAACGCTGGGCCACCTGCATCTGGGCCCTGTGCCTACTGCCCGCACGTTCAGAGTTTGGGGCCGGACGGGTCCGAGATGGGGGCCAGTGGGCGAGCCCCGAGGGCGGGTTGGCGAGCTGGTGATGTCACGGGCAGCGGTGGGTGGGTCAGTTGGAGGTGAGGCGCCGCCAGGCGAGTTCAGCAAGAGTTCAGCCGAATTGCATTAGGCAAATGAAGCCGGGGCTGGGGG
The DNA here is from genome assembly GCF_900095145.1 of Mus pahari. NCBI lineage: Eukaryota > Metazoa > Chordata > Mammalia > Rodentia > Muridae > Mus > Mus pahari. The sequence continues at coordinate 66,445,476 of NC_034603.1, forward strand.
GGGGCGTGTTTAGGGGGAGGACACCAGGACCACCCCACCTTCCCCTCCACCCCCCGCTGCATGGTCCTGCAGGGGATTGACCAGAAGCACTAGGGAGGCTGGGAGCCGGAACTGGGATGGGGAGGATGCCCTCTAATCTTCGTTCCAGCCTCCCAGTGCACCCTGCTATCCATACCCAGCCAGGTTCTATGCACAGAGCATTTCCCGCTTCTGCTACCTCTCTGAGGCTGCCCCACTTGTGGTCCGCATGCAGCCTAGCCCTCGCTTCCCTGCATCTCTCTCGCTGCAGTGGGACCCGCAGAGAAAGGGTTAAGCCAGGGGCGGCGCCTGGCCGGGGCGGGGCGGAGGCTAGGGGCTGGGATCCCAGAGAGGGGGCGCGCGGGCTTGGGGGGTGGTGGCGCGCACTCCGGAGACCTAGCAAGCGGCCCGCCGCCGGGCCAGGCGGAGGCGGGGCCGTAAGGGGGTTCCCCCACCCGCACCCGGAATCTAAGCCACGGAGAAGCCCGGGAGACCCGGCCGGCAAAAGGAAGTGCTCGGTGACCCCCGTCTCCGCCCTGATCCCGCCCCGGGCCAGCGGACTTGGGGAGCCGCTGGACTCTGCCTAGGACACCGGAGCCTCGAGTTCTCGGGCCACGGGGCGTTCCTTGCGAGGGAGCGCCGAGGGACCTCCTCCTCCAACCTGCACAACTTCCCGCTTTTCACCTGGGACCGGTGGAGTGACCTGCAGACTTAGGCGCCGGCAATTCTGGGCTGGGCGCCCCGCTGAGGGGCTGCCCGTCGGGGCGAAGGGACTTGTCCCTTTGCTCCCCTCCCCTGCCCCCAGCCGATTTGCACGGATGGCGCCTCCGGCTGAGTGACGAGAGCCCCGTGCAGGACTTCCCCTCCTGGATCTCCGGCCTTCGTGGGGCGAGATGTACGAGAGTGTGGAAGTCGGGGGGCTTGCCCCCGCCCCTAACCCCTTCCTAGTGGTGGACTTTTATAACCAGAACCGGGCCTGTTTGCTCCAGGAGAAGGGGCTCCCTGCCCCGGGTCCCTACTCCACCCCACTCCGGACTCCGCTTTGGAATGGCTCAAACCACTGTACGTACCACCGGCCTCCGCTGTGCTACCTTAGGAGGTGGGGTGGGGGTGGCGCTGGCGGTAGGAACCTCTCTACACCTCACTTTCTCTTCGTCTGTCTCGCTGTAACTCGGATGTCCTAGCTGGCGGCTGCCCTCCACCCAGTGACCCTGGCGCACTACCATGTTAGGGCTCAGTAACTTTGAGCGGTTCTTCGCTAGGAGACACGAAATCGCAGCCTCTGGCGCCCCATTTACATCTTCTTGGTTAGGATCCACGGCTTGCTGGAGGGTGGGGTAAAGGTCCTGGCTATGGGCTCGTCTGTTCCGAAGAGGAGGGGCCACTCCCCAGATCCCACCCCTGCCAAAACCTTGGGTGAGCTTGCTTTCTCCTGTGTGGCAGCTACTGCCTCAGCTCCTGCTCTCCACTGCAGGGGTGGTACGGACTGGTCCCTGTCTTTGGTGTTGGTAATGGGGTGTGGCAGGAAGGGACTTCCCCAGACAGTTGCCTTCCTAGCCACCCCGTTATACTTTCAGAGGCACCTAGTCCATCCTGGGGAAAGGTCTGGCCGCAGACACCTGGCTGACATCCTGGAGGCTTAGATGCTGGGAACATGGAATAAGCTGGTGTAAAGAATCTTAATTGCTGTTCTGGGGGGGGGGTGTTTAAGGCCCCCCCCCGGTGGGGGGTTCTTTGGCAATCAGCATGCATCTACACTGCTCGGCAGGTCTTTTTGTTACCCTATCTAGGAAAATAGGGCCATACCTTGTATTGTTAACCAGGAGTACTGATGTGAACCCTGGTGTCCTGGCAGCTGAGCCCTCCAGCCTGGTTCAGGCTGTGCTGCACTCCCCAGAACCTGTGCGCATGCCCCAGGGTGCACACCTGGGCATGTTTATGCCCAGCTGTGAGGCAACGTGTATTAGTGTGATCTCGACATCGGGGATCTAGAGCTAGGGTATTATTGTTAGGTGGCTCAGGTTTCATCTTCCACTCTGTTGTGGGAGCAGTTCTTCCCAGGAGGGTCCCCCACCTTCCCATACCTGCTGCCACCCTTCTGCGTGCCAGGGAGCAATGGAAGACTGGAGTCTCTTATGGTTCTCAACCTGTGAATCGCCAGCCCTGGGGGTTGTCTGCCGACCCTTTCACAGGGGTCACACACCAGATATTTTTATATCATGATTCATAACGGTAGCAAAGTTACAGTTATGAAGTAGCCATGAAAATAATTTTATGATTGGGGGGGGTTACCGCAGCATGAGGAACTATATTAAAGGGTCACAGCATTAGGAAGGTTGAGAGCCACTGGCATAGCATATGGAAGAAGTCTGAAGTAGAAAGAATCTACCCAGGCACAAACCTTCCTGCATCATAAGAGACCTGAGGTGAATGGCCCCTGACTCCTGCCCTTCCAGAGACACCTCTATCTGGCCTTTCCTATTGTCCTGCCCCCTGACCTATTGTCCTGCCCCCTGACCTTTGCCTCCGAGGCAGAATCAGCTGTGAGGTTTCAGACTAGGAGGGGCGGGTGGGTGATCATTGGCTTTGGAAAAAAGCGAAGGTGAGAAGTGATTCCTTGACCCTTCCCATGTATCCCAGCCCTGTAGGAAGGAGCCACCCCTAGGGGGAATAATTGGGCTGAGCCTTCAGGTTCCCTGCACTGCGGGGGGGGGGGGACTGGGATTTAGCCCCCTGGGGTCCAGCTCCTATCTCTTCCCCGAGTCCTCTAGGACAGCTGAGCTCTTGGCCCTGAACTTGCAGGGGAGGAGGCTTGCTGAGAACCAGGGAAGACAGCCCACGAGGGACCCTCCCTCCCTCCCACCGCTTGGACATGGGGAAGTGGCGACCTGTCCCCACACAGAACCTGCTGTGGTATATAGCCTGACTCGAGCTGTGTTCGCCAGCCTTCACCCCTTGTGGAGGCTAAGTTGCCCTGGATCACTCAGTGAGAACCTGGCGTCAGGGTGGCTACCGGACTTCTGCCTCTATCATCTCCTTGAAGAGCCTTTAGGTTTAGGTGTGTGGGAGACTCATCTGCTGCCTGGGGTCACCTCTAGTTGCCTTACTACCCCCTGGCCTCTAGCAGCGGAGGGAAGATAGCAGGTTGGTTGTGGGTGGAGACCTGCTGGGTATTGCAAAGCCCTGGCGACTTTGCTTCCCTCCCACAGCCCCCATTTCAGTGCACTAGAGGACAAGGGGTGCACAGGATGTGACTCCCCATCTGTCCCCCACCAGTCTCCGCAGCTCACGCCTCCGCCTGCTCCCAGACATCCAAGAATGTGAAGCACGTGGATGCCCGTAGTTGGGGGGGGGGGAGAGATGCTTATCACCCACCCGACCGCTAGGTTTGTTTGGGCCTCGCACTGAGCTTGCTGGCTGTACCGCACCCAGGGCCACCCTCACCATCTCTCCGTGAGGAGGGAGGGCCGGCCATAGGGAGGGCTCCGCGCCCCCTCCCCTTCCGTCTCTAGAGGCTGTGAAGGGAGCTGCAAAGAGGGCGCCAGCTGGATTGGGAGGGGAGCCGCTGGCCAGGGGCCCAGCTGATTTCCTGCTGATCTCCTCCAGGAAACTGGCCCCTTGCGCGAGCCTGCGAACGGCTCTGGGGCGTGGGGACCCGCGCCGTGTGCGCCCGCCCAGGAGGGGAGCGGGGGAGGGGCACCCTGGCAGCGATAGCTAGAGGGGACGCCGGGCTTCCTGGGCTGGTTCCAGCCCTTGGCTGCGCACCGAAACTTTGAGCTGAGGTCTGGTCCTTCTCCAGCCCAGCCTTTTTCTGCAGGAAGTGGAGAGATTTGTGGGCTGGGGCCTCCAGGGAGGGTGGCCGGTGGGGTGGGGCCAACCCAGGATAGTCCCTCCCCCCACCTGCTAGCGCTACACTGTTAGGGTGTCCTAACTCTGCTGGGAAGACCCACACTGGCCTGGTGCTGACTGACACTGGCTTCCCTAGGCTGCTGGCTACAGGCCTGGGGAGGTGGTGGTGGTGGTGGGGGGAACCTTGGGATTTAAGTTCAAAACCTAGGTATGGAACCCTCAGAGGTTGAGTTCCCAGGGTGATAGTTGGGGATATACTGAGGGTAGGGTACAGACAGAGCTGCCCTCAGGGGTAACCTAATGGTTTGAAAGGAGGCCTCACCAAGCCCCTACCCTCTCCTAGGGTCGTGTCCGCCATCTTGCCAAAAATTTTTTTTTAAAGAGCACAGCTCTTTCATCTGTATAAACAACTCCCTGGACTTGGCTTTAACTCCACGCTCCTCTGAGCCTTTGCCCCTCTGGTCTGTCCTTGGCCTTTTGCTCTTCCATCCTCGTTCTCCTGATTCCCTGTGCCATGCACCCCCTTCCTCCCTGCCCTGCACCCCGACCCCCTTCTGTCCTCCTTTCCCTCCAGTTTGGCTCAGATTGGAGGTGGGGATTGGGGGTGGCAGGTCCTGGGCAGAGGGTGGGTTAGGAGGAGGGAGGAGAGGAGGTCTGCGCCTCCTTCCTGTGCTTGTTGGAATGCAGGCCAGGATTGGAGGAGGCCAGGACACCCCCCCCCACCCCGTCCTTGACGCCCCCCTAAGTCTGGATTGTCTATTGTTACTGCTTTTACGTCTTGGAAAAAGTTAGCACAACAAAGGGCTCCTTTGTCACTTCACCCCTTTGCCTCCTGGCCTCACCCAGGCCCCCCAACCCCGCCCCCCGTCCCCCAGCAGCTGTTGTCAGGCCTCCCGCCTGTTTGATTTGCCCGTTGGGGCCTCCCGAGAAGGAAGTGAGGTGAAAACTGGGGCAGGGCAGTTGTGTGTAGGCATGAGCAGCAGATTGCAGCAGGTCAGTCCTCTGGACCCCTGGGGGTTGTAGGCATGGGGAAGTCCTTTTCCATCGGTTAGAGAAGGGAACAAGGGTTACAGCAGTGTTGGACAGCCCGGCTGATGTCCAGGCCCACGTAGAAGCCAGGAAAGTCCTGCCAAGACCATTGGCGGAGTTCCCTGGTGTGTTTGCAGGTAGGAGGGTGGTAGTATGCAGCCAGGCTCCCGTGTCCCCAAGTGTCCTAACCTCTCTGCCTGGGCTTTACAGCCACAGGAGTCTTTCATGGCCTGACATAACATGCTGTTGGACGCTTGAGCACAGGAACCCGTGTATATCCAGCACTCACTGGGTATGGATGGAGCTGGGCAGGACTCACCCATCCCTGGCTCTCTGCACATAGATGTGGCAAGGATGTGGAGGAGGCTGGAGAGCCCTCTGGGGATCTGGGATATAGTGTTTGCTCTCAATAGTTTTCATCCGCCACACTGTATCCTTAGCTGGACACAGACAGCTCTCACCCAAATAGCCATGTTCTGTCTGGGGTGATGGGCCTAGAGCCAGGCACAGAGGTTTTTGCTTGGGAGGGAAAAGGGGGACTGCCCCCCGCTGGCTGGGTCACCCCTCCTGGCTGCCCTCTTGGAGCTGAATAACAGGAGCGGAGGGGGTAACCCGGACGTAGTATTTAGGCCAGACAGACAGACCATTGATAGAAACAGACCCCCTTTGTCACAGTGTCTCCCTATAGACACGGGGGGCATCAAAAGTGATGGGCTTCTAGGAGCCCTGGGGACTTTCTCACTGTCTTCAGGAGGTCCCCGTGTCATCTCAGGGAGTGCCCTCCTGCTTTGCCCAAGCCTCTCTGATTCTTGTGTGCTGCCTCAGACCCCACCTTAGCCAGGGGATTGTTTGGGTGGAGGAGGGGCCGTGGCTGCTGTCAGAGGAGGGGTGGAGGAGGTAGAAAGGAAGCAAAGCCAAAGGGGCCAGGGAGTGGCCAGCTTAGCATATCCTGTTGACCCCCAGCTCCCTCTGCCTCCAGTCTGTGTCCTTCCCTCCATCTTCCTCCTGAACTTTAGGGAGCCCTGGCCAGGGTGCTGTTCCTATTAAGGCTTTGAAATTAAAGCTCAGCCTCTCACACTCCAGTTATAGCTGT
>NC_034603.1:66452395-66472395 GCF_900095145.1 Mus pahari
AGTCTCTGTGTGAGTGTGTGTGTGTGTGTGTGTGTGTGTGTATGTGTGTGTGTATGCATGTGAAGCTGAGTCTTAGGACATAGGAATAATGGGACCTGAATGTTTAACTGTCAGCCAGTCTGGGGGGGGGGGGAGAGCCACGTTTACAGAGACTTACCGCCTCTGTCCGTGCTTTGAATCCTGCCCTCAAGTGTTGAGACCAGGATCACCCCAGGCGAGGTGGACAGGGTGCGGAGGGCTAGGTACCTGGGTCTCTCAAGTCTCCTCCTTCTCTCCTAGCCATCGAGACCCAGAGCAGCAGTTCCGAAGAGATAGTGCCCAGCCCTCCCTCGCCGCCACCCCTGCCCCGCATCTACAAGCCCTGCTTTGTTTGTCAAGACAAGTCATCCGGCTACCACTATGGGGTCAGCGCCTGTGAGGGCTGTAAGGTGAGTGGAGGGAGTCACGAAGGACAGTCTGGGTCAGATAAACAGAATATATCGCACCCACACCCACGATCGTGTCCTCAGGATGCAGTTGGCAGGGCCGTTACCAATGCCGCCCGCCCGTTTTTGCTTCTTCAGCAACTGTGGAGGAGGATGCCTCCTCCCTAAATGAGCAGCATCCCCTCCCTGTGACCAAAAGCTTGCTTCTCCCCCCCCCCCCATGCTCTCCTGTCTCCATCCGCTGGCTGGCAGGGTGTACACTGGTCGCCCTGCCACTGTTTCCCCAGGTTGCCATGGTGAGCTGGCGGCTTGCTGCCTGGCTCTTGGCTGGGGACCCAGGAGGCCTGCCCCCAGTGGCCTCGCCTGAAGCTTTCCATGGGATCCTTGCAAGAGACAACTAGTAGCAGACACCCTGCCTTGGCCTCCCTTCAGGTGTCCAGGCTGTGGGCTCCCCGGTGGCTACTGGGTTTCCTGCCATCTTACTGATACTGGTCTCTGGGCACGCATGTGGCTCACCCTTCCTGGCTGCTCTGGCCGGGACATCTGCTCTCTACCTGATTGGTGGCAGGGCCTCTGCCCTAGTTTCTTCCTTCAGTGATAAGGGCGTAGAAGCTGTGCATCCTCAGTACTTGGGGCTCTTGACCCTGGAAAGAACCCCAGGCTGGAATAGCCATCTCCGAGTGTAAGTTCGAGGTCAAGGGTAGTTAGTGTAAGACTGCCCTGGTTCTGTCTGGTTTGTCCTGTTGCTACCTGGTCAGTCAGTTTCTGTGCTAACTTAACTTACATTGCAGAACCCCGGACAGCCTGGCTTTTCTGTGTCTGTCTAGTTAGTGTGTTTGTCTCGGTGGTGAATGTCCCGTTGTCTTGCTCTCAAGGATGAGTGACTGGCTGGCTGCACGCCGTCCCTCCTCGGCCTCACGAGTGTGCATGACTGCACGGTGCCTTCTTGGCCTCATGAGTTTGTGAGTGTGTATAACTGTGCATAGTCCCTGTCAGCTTCCTGCTGCTGCTTTTATTTATTTTTAATTTTTGGTCTTTTGAGACAAGGTCTCTCTATTCTGCAGCTCTGGTTGTCCTGGAACTCTATAGACCAGGCTGAACTCAAATTCTCAAAGATCCACTTGGCTTCAAGCCTCCCGAGTGCTGGGGTTAAAGGACTGCTTCACCACACCCAGCCCAGCCTGCTGTCTTTTCTTGCTGTGTCCTGAGTCCCGGGCTGTGAGTTCCAGACGCCTCTTCTCCCATCTCCAGCCTCGTGTGTCCTATGTCCTCTGCAGCCCTAAGTCTTTTCCTCTGAAAAAGAAATCAGGTACAGGGATGTAGGTTAGGGAAGACTCCAGGCCAGCCTGTGAGATAGCGACAGGCCTGGGCTCTCAGAGAGCATCCTTTCAAAGGAGTCATCTTCCCCCACTTTTCTGCCATTATTATGTAGGCCATAGCAAAAGCTTGGGGGGTCGCTGCTCTTGCTCTGGGTGTGGATAACCCGACTCCTCCTGTGCCCAGGGCTTCTTCCGACGCAGCATCCAGAAGAACATGGTGTATACGTGTCACCGGGACAAGAACTGCATCATCAACAAGGTGACCCGGAACCGCTGCCAGTACTGCCGGCTGCAGAAATGCTTCGAAGTGGGCATGTCCAAGGAGTGTGAGTGTCACAGGGCCAGGGACCAAGCCCCGCCCAAAGTGGGGCGTGCAGGGGTGCCGTGTGTGTGTGTGTGTGTGCCTGTGTGTACATGTGGGAACATGTGTGCCGAGGCAGGCGGGCAAGCTTCTAGTTAAGGATGCTTTGTAGATAACGCCACGAACCTGGGAGTCTGGCGGGCTGCGTGTCCACGGATTGTTTGGTGTTTAAGCCCAGAATGCACAGAACGGTCCCATTAGCATGGTGGTTGCATGCATGCATGCATGCATGCTTGTGCGTGGGTGCCTGCCCCTGGGATAGCTTTCTTCTGGGTTTTGCTTGGCTTTGGGGTGTGGCTCAATAGCTAATCCCAGTCCCTCCTGTATCTTAGGGGAGGGGCCTGAACTTGAAAGGGTGTGAAGTTGGTCTGTATGTATAAGGGGGCTGACGTAGGACCCCTGAAGCCATTGTCAGGATAAGCCCGGAACCCAGAGTTGGAAGAGAATTGGACTTCTCAGATCCCAGAGGAAAGGGGGTTTCCAGTTTGGGCTCAGCTGAGGCCCCGATGGAGGGAGGGCCAGAGGGGAGGGCTGGACAGGGAGACCCTCTTGTGTTGAATCATGGGTGTTGCCGTGGTGACCAGTGATTGATGATGTCAGAGATAAATGACGCTGACAGACGCCTCCTTGTCTGCGTGGCCGTTGCCATGGAGCCCGAGCCTTGGGGGATGAGGTGGGGGAGGGGGCTGCAAGACCCCCTCCAGCCCTTTGTGGGGAGGGGTGCCGAGAAAGATGGTTCTGTCTAATGCACCAGCGGCCCCAGCCAGGAATTGGGGGGCTGGATATCCTGCTGCCTCCTGTCACCAGAGACGCGGGAGTGCCGGTCTTGCACTCAGGAAGTAGTGACGGTCCTCTGCAGAGTCTGTGACAACTTAGGACGTGCAAAAATGAGACCTTTGGTAAAGGGGCCGTCACTTCCTTCTCCCTTTGCCCCACCTTCCTTCTTTGAACTATAGACGGACAGGACGAGGGTGGGGACCCCCTCTCCTTCCCACAACAACTCCCCCTTTCTTTCTCTCCCTCCTTTCCCTCTCCCGGCTGCTCCGTGCCCCGGAGCTGAGCAGCTGCCATTTCAATAGAATTAAAGCTTCCGAATGATAAACGTCTTGTCACAGCTGCAATTTTCTCTTCCCAAATTATCCCCCACTCTGCCTCTCCCTTCTCTCCCCTGCACTTTATTGAATTTGCAGAATCGACATGAGTGATCTCCAAATTATGCCAGCTTCCCCCCCCCCATTTCCCCCATCCCCTCCCTGGACCCCCACCCCCACCCTTCCTTCCTCCCGCGTCAGCAGCCGCCACGGAAGCCCTGTGAGTGATTGTGTGTCTGGGATAATCGGCTGGTAACGACCCCATCGCTTCTTTAAAGCCCGAGCGGTGTGTGCGGCTCAGCGCCCCCCTCCCAGTGATCTGTCAGCTCCCCAGCTAATGGGCCAAGAGATTCTTCTGCCAGGGGGCCCCCATTCTCTGGTTGGGGAGCCTTATTCCCTGCCTGCCCAGGGAGGCTGCTTTGAGCCAGTCTTAGGAATCCCCCAGGGAGATTGCTGCCAGGAGAGCTGCGACAGCAGGGATTCCTGACAGGCACCAAATTGGGGACTCAGTGTGTGTGACTGTCAACCTGGGCACATGTTCTTAGAGTGTGGGCTGCTGCGGTGGATGCATGACAGGGTGCCACACACTGGCCGAGGGCATGTGTGCACATGTGTGGCCTCGGCCACAGTCCCAGGGTCTAGAATAGTGTTTAGGATATGATTTAGACAGACATGGAGGGTTAGTGTGGGGCACTGTTTTGTGGGTCTGTCTGTCTGTCTGTCTGTCTGTCTGTGTGCCGTCTGGGTGGTGGAGAGCATAAGCTGGGCCCGACGACCCCGAGCCGGAAGCAGTCACTCTCTAACTAACCCATGTCCCCCCTTCCTCCCCGCCCCCCCCCCAGCGGTGCGAAATGATCGAAACAAAAAGAAGAAAGAGGCACCCAAGCCCGAGTGCTCGGAGAGCTACACGCTGACGCCGGAGGTGGGGGAGCTCATCGAGAAGGTCCGCAAAGCGCACCAGGAGACCTTTCCGGCCCTCTGCCAGCTGGGCAAGTACACTACGGTATGCCAGCTGCTAGGGGTGCCACACACCCGGGGGCTGCCTCTGCCGCCCTTCCCCTGTCTCCTCCTACACCGTCGGGAAGTGTAGGCTGGGCAGAGGGCGAAAGGCAGCGAGGGGCCAGGCTGAAGCCAGTGCTGGTGCCATAGCCGAGGCCCTGACCCTCCCTGCCTCCCCCAGAACAACAGCTCAGAACAACGCGTCTCCCTGGACATTGACCTCTGGGACAAGTTCAGTGAACTCTCCACCAAGTGTATCATTAAGACTGTGGAGTTCGCCAAGCAGCTTCCCGGCTTCACCACCCTCACCATCGCCGACCAGATCACCCTCCTCAAGGCTGCCTGCCTGGATATCCTGGTGAGAGTCTGCCCCTGCTCGCCAGCCGGGTTCTGGCCCTTGTAGGATCTGTTCCCAGCCAGACGGCCACTTTGCCTGAATCCGAATGCCCACTGCTCACGCTGGGCTTTCTTCCACTCTTGCGGGCACCCATCCTCTTAGCTGCATCATGGGAAGGTGGCATTTTCCTGGGAACAGGAAGTGGAGAGGTCTGCTGCTGGGACACAGCTGCTGGATGGAGTTGGCACGCTAGAGCGTTTGGTGGCCTGAGTTGTGAGCGGGATGCTGGACGTAATGATGAACTGTCCAAGTGAAGGCTAAGAGGAGGGCTCCCCGTAATCTCTCCCAAGGGTGTCAGTCCACCACCTCTTCCTTCAAAGACATCGTAGGTGGAGAACTAGAAGCGTGGAGAGGCTTCTGGAAAAGGGAGGGCATCGGGTGCCGGGGCCCCGGGGCACAGATGTGGGAGGCGCCATTGGGCACAAACTGTTGAGGCAGAATGAGATGGTCCTGGGAACAGATCTGCCTTGTTTCTTGCTGGCTGGAAACTCCTTCCCCTCCTGATTTCTCGGTACGAGAAGGCAGTGTGGCCTAGATCTGCTGCCCGGAGCAGTAGCGGTGGAGATACGCGCCTATTTAAATTTAATTACAATTAGACTGAGTTCAGTCCCTCGGTTGCATTTAGCCACCTCTCGAGTGCTCGGTAGCCACCTGGGGCCGGGTGGCTACTGCCTTGGATGCTGCAGACAGAACCTTTCCGTCACTGGAGGAAATTCTTGTCAGCCAGCCACGCTCTGGCTGCTTGCCAAGGAGAGAGAAGCCTCCCGGGGGGATGCTGGAACTGGTGTGCCAGGGTCTGGGGCAGAAGGTGGGGGCGCCTCCAGCCTCTGAACCTTGTATACACCCTCTGCACCCAGATTCTGCGAATCTGCACGCGGTACACGCCTGAGCAAGACACAATGACCTTCTCAGATGGACTGACCCTGAACCGGACTCAGATGCACAACGCTGGCTTTGGCCCCCTCACCGACTTGGTCTTTGCCTTTGCCAACCAGCTGCTGCCCCTGGAGATGGACGACGCTGAGACTGGACTGCTCAGTGCCATCTGCCTTATCTGTGGAGGTGGGTGAGGTGCAGGCGGCCCTCAAGCACCCATCTATAGAGGGTCAAGAATAAGACCCAGTAAACAGTTAACGTTAGTTATCCACTTTGACCTTGTCACCCTGCTGTAATAATGATGGTGACCTGCTGGGACTTGCCTGCTTTCTATGAGGAGAGCTACCCATGTTGGGCCAGGGGTGTCCATCTCCACCACCACAGCTGCTGAGCTTTGAGAACTCCACACCCCACTCTTTTTTTAAAGTAGGAAGCTTCTCTTCTTGCCTACCAGCCCAGAGACCCTTCCTGGCCTACCCTGTGGCCAGGGATGTGGGAGCAGCCTTCTGCCCCCAAGTGGCCAGATCTGGGAATGCAGCTGTGTGTATTCTTGGTTGGTGGAGTTGGCTTGGGGTGAGGTGGGGCTCCTGCTCAGGGACAGTTTTATGTTCAGACCGCCAGGACCTGGAGCAGCCAGACAAGGTGGACATGCTGCAGGAGCCGCTGCTGGAAGCACTGAAAGTCTACGTCCGGAAACGGAGGCCCAGCCGACCCCACATGTTCCCCAAGATGCTGATGAAGATCACAGACCTTCGGAGCATCAGCGCCAAGGGTGAGTGTCAAACTTTCACCACCAGGAGTGTTTTCCAACATCAGGGGTCACGTGACTCTTTCACAGTGAGCCTCCTGTCAGATACTGTGACGATTCCGTAACAGTAGCACAATTACAGATTGGAAAGTAGCAACGGAATAACTTTATGGTTGGGGGGGGGGAGGGTCACCACAACATGAGGAACTGTATTAAAGGGTGGCAGCATCAGGAAGGTTGAGAACTGTTGACCTCGAGGAAGGGCCCACCCAGGACTAGGGCTGCTGCCCACAGCCAAGCTGGCACCTCATGTGTTGGTATCTACATGGTGTCTTCCTCGTCTGAACCTGGCATGTCCCCATCTGTCTAGGCTGGGACTCTCTAGCTGTCACTTCTCCATGGCACTTTAAGACAGGCCTCCGTAATAGGTCATGTGGGTGTAGCCTATGAAAACGGCATTTACCAGCTCTGAACCTCCGTTTCCTGGGGGGTGGGGGGCAGTGTGTGTGTGTTGGGGTTGGTGATAGGGGCCAAATCCAGACAAGCCAAACCTGAATTTAGAATGCTTCACCCAGTCACCACACTGCGGGCTCAGGAGAGAGAGCAGGCCTGTGTCCTGTGTCGAGTAACTGAGCCCCGGGTGTAGGTGCAGTGCGTGGTAGGTGCCCAGGTGGGTGGCACTGGTCCCCTGGCCCCACCTCTGACCCCCACCCCCTTCCCCTCAGGAGCTGAACGGGTGATCACACTGAAGATGGAGATCCCTGGTTCCATGCCACCCCTGATCCAGGAGATGCTGGAGAACTCTGAGGGCTTGGACACTCTAAGCGGACAGTCAGGGGGCGGAACGCGAGATGGGGGTGGCCTGGCCCCACCTCCGGGTAGCTGTAGCCCCAGCCTCAGTCCCAGCTCCCACAGAAGCAGCCCAGCCACTCAGTCCCCATGACCACCCCGACACACGGACAGCCCTCACCCCGACAGACACACGGACAGCCCTCACCCCGGCCCTGGCTCTCTCTGCCTTCCTGCCGGCCGCGTGACCTGTCGACACTCGTCCTCTCAGACAGAACTGGGGACCTTCGGGGGGAGGGACAGAAGGGAGAAGGCAGTGACTCTGTGGACAGAGGCCTGGACCCGAGATGGACTGCCCTTTTCCGGCAGCCTGGGCTGGCATCAGGGGCCGGGCGTTGAGCCACGTGAGGACCTGGGCCTGAGCCCTCACCCACCTTGCCACGTCTTCATCACCAGCAAATGCCGGGACCTGGCTCCCTGTCCTCGGAACTCAAGCCATCGTTCCCCAGATGGGGACTTCCCCCAACCCCTGCTTTGGATGGTGACAGAGGGTGCCCAGGGTGGGGGAGACCCCCTGTACATATCCTGCGTACCAACCCCCAGATATTAATTCTCGCTGGTTTCGTTTTTTTTAATTTTTTTGTTTTTTGTTTTTTTGTTTTTTTTTTAATAAGAATTTTCATTTTAAGCACATTTATACTGAAGGAATTTGTGCTGTGTATTGGGGGAGCTGGATCTCGAGCTGAGGGGGGTGGGTCCCGGGGATGGGCAGGGCTCAGAGGGCTCCCCTCTCCCTTGATGTCCCAGCGGATGCTCCCACATCCCAGTCTTTGCTCCTCAGTTTTCTCTGATACTGTGAAATACTAATTTTCCAAGGCCACCTTCCCTACCCCGTGCAGGAAAGCAGCTTCCCCTCCCCCCTCTGCTCAGCCACTGGGTGTGGGCATCTTGGGCAGCTACCCCTGGGAAGAGAGGATCCTGGCTTTTGGTTTGTCCCCCTACCCACCAATAATCAGGGTGAGGGTGGAGCTAGGGCCCCTGGGATGATAGACTGTTCCTCCTCACTGCCTGTCAGCTCACTTCATCCAAGCCCCAGCCCCACTGTGAAGGGGCCAGCTAAGGGGTCCAAGTTACCCCAGCCCCCAGCCTCATAGCCACCAGCACCCCATGGGGCCCTCCAATGCGCATACACACACACACACACACACACACACACACACACACACACACACACACAGCCTGAGTTCCTCCAATTTCCCCAGCCTATCCCCAACCCCTTGGCCCCCTCCTTGCCCCGCAGGACGGGACTCCAGGGGGTCACCTCCCCTACACCCCTGGGCTGGGGGAGCAGGCTCTACCTTGCCCTCCTGCCTGGGTGGGGTCTCACCCTGGAGCCCACTGGCGCACCTGTTCCTGCTGGGTTTCCGCTGAGATCTACTGGAGAAAGAATAAAGTTCTATTTATTCTATAATGCCTCTGCCTCTCTGCCTCCACCTTCTCCTCTCCCTCTCTGGGCTGGGGACTCAAGACAGGGAACTTTCTACAGGCTCTGGGTACCAGTGGCTTGGCACAAGCATTAAGTGCCAAAGGCTTGGCCAGAGACCCTGAGAGCTGAGATAGACCCAATCTGGCAGTGCCCTCAAACCAGGGTCAGGGAGAGGCTTGCCCACAACAGGGGATTCTGGGGAAGGAGAGCTGAGCAGGAGGAGGAATGACCTGCCCCACAATCTGAGAGAGGAAGCCAGTCCTTGGCCTCAGAGCCCCTGGCCTTGAAGTTACCCAGTGACAGACCAGTGGCTACACTTGATGTTCACACAATCCTGCCGCTATCAGTTCCTTACTGTCATATCTCAGCCCAGGGAAACCAGTGTCCTTCCTTGCCCAGGGTGACACACAGTGACAAGTGGGGAATCAGCACTCAGGGTCCCTGCTCAAGCCGGGGTTCTTCCTTGGGGAAACGCTTCTGAGACACCAGATGCATCATCTACCCCAAGGTGCTTGAAGTCCCTCTGTCCTTGGCAAGGAAGCTGAGCCAACGGGTTCTTTCCCTAGAGGCTCTAGCCATTTCTAGGTCAGCCACTAGGTGGCAGCAGCTGCTCACTTTAACTCAGTCTCGGGGGAGCCTTGGGAAGCCAGTGCTTCACTAGTCATTTTCTAACGTGGTCATTTAGCTGAAATAAATGTACACGGGCTTCCAAGAACTGGTCTGGGCTTGGGGGAGGCATAGGCAGTAGGATTACTACAAGTTCAAGGCCAGCCTGGTGTATAACACAGCAAGTTCCAGGATAGCCTGGACTACATAGTAAAATCTTCCCCTAAAAAAGCAAAAACCAGGACGTTTGCTATCGCGTAGCATTATAGAGCAGGAACAAAGAGTAGGGTGTTTCACTACCTTAATAAATTATTTAGGACTGGCGAGATGGCTCAGCAGTTAAGAGCACCGACTGCTTTTCCAAAGTTCAAATCCCAGCAACCACATGGTGGCTCACAATCATCCATAATGAGATCTGATGCCCTCTTCTGGGGTATCTAAAGACAGCTACAGTGTACTTACATATATAATAAATAAATCTTTTTTAAAAATCATTTATTTGGCCGGGCGTGGTGGCGCACACCTTTAATCCCAGCACTCGGGAGGCAGAGGCAGGTGGATTTCTGAGTTCGAGGCCAGCCTGGTCTACAAAGTGAGTTCCAGGACAGCCAGGGCTATAAAGAGGAACCCTGTCTCGAAAAATAAAATTAAAAAAAAATCATTTATTTGATATATGTGAGTACACTGCCACTCTCTTCAGACATGCCAGAAGAGGGAGGCAGAGGCAGGCAGGTCTCTGTGAGTTCGAGATCAGTCTGGTATATAGACTGCGTTCCAGGACAGCCAGGGTTACACACAGATACCGTGTTGAGGCAGAAGCTCAACTTGGGAAGGGTGCTGGGTTAGCAGTTCAAGCAAAGTGAGTACTTGTTCAGCACATGCAAGTCCTGAGGTCTGTCCCCAGCACAGAACAAAGACCAGGGAAACTAAAGAGAGCAAGCGTGGAGGTACAAACTGACCTATCTAACGGCCAAAAACTAAAACAGGCAACATTGTTTCATATACAAAAATAGGTGAACTGAAAACTGTACAATTCATGTTTCTGTGTGTGTGTGTGTGTGTGTGTGTGTGCACGTGCGCGCTTGTGTGCGCGTGTGTGCATGCAGATAGATACCTCACAGACGCTAAGAGGATGGTGGGCCCCCTGGAGATGGAGTCACCTGACATGGGGTGCTGGGGACTGAGCTCAAGTCCTCTGGGAGAACAGTGTGCCTTCTTCTAAACTGCTCAGCCATCTCTCTGGGCCCTCCAAGTGGCTTTTGACTATGTGAACGTCCAATAGGACACTAAGTTGTGTGAGGGGTGGGTGACATGGCAGAGCAGGAAAGGAACGTGCCAGCAAGCCTGACAACCTGAGTCTGGTCCGCAGGACCAGCGTGAGGAGAGAACCAACTTCCACAACTTGTCCTCTGACCTCCACATTCACGCTGTGGACACACGTACACATGTGCACACAGATATGTAGTAAAATACTTTGAGGGGCTGGAGCGATGGTTCAGCAGTTAAAGAGACCTGACTGCTCTTCCAAAGGTCCTGAGTTCAAATCCCAGCAACCACATGGTGGCTCTCAACCATCCGTAATGGGATCTAAGGCCCTCTTCTGGTGCATCTGAAGATAGCTACAGGGTACTTATGTATAATAATAAATAAATCTTTAATTAATTTATTGTTATTATATTATTTATTAATTAAATATTTTATTTATTAACCATCATTGATATATTTAATTTATTAATGTATTTATTGATATATTATTAATATATTAATGTGTTAAGTAAATATTTATTTATTAAATATTATTTATTTATTAAATTTATTATTATACATAAGTACACTGTAGCTGTCTTCGGATGCACTAGAAGAGGGCATCAGATCTCATTAGGGGTGGTTGTGAGCCACCATGTGATTGCTGGGATTTGAACTCGGGATCTTTGGAAGAGCAGTCAGTGCTCTTACCCGCTGAGCCATCTCGCCAACCCCAATAAATAAATCTTAAAAAAAAAAAAAAAAAAGATATTGTCTCTTTATGTCACCCAGGTCATGGTCAAAATGGTGACAATTTTGATGTCCTGTGAGAGTTTACCCTGGCTGCTCACAATGGTTAACAACATTCTTCATCTCTGTTGGTCTTGCTTTGTAGCTCGGGCAAACCTGGAATTTCGAGATTCTCCTACCTCAGCTTCTTAGAATCTGAGATTACAGCTGTGTGCCTCCACACGAAGTTCACTCCAGTCTACTCAACCCTCTGTTTTTGGACAGGGTCTCGGGTATCCCAGGATGACCCTGAATTCACCATATAATCCAGGATATAACCTTGCTTTTTTTTTTTCAAAAAGATTTATTTATTCTATGTAAGTACACTGTAGCTGTCTTCAGACACCCCAGAAGAGGGCATCAGATCTCATGGTTGTGAGCCACCATGTGGTTTCTGGGATTTGAACTCAGGACCTTTGGAAGAGCAGTCAGTGCTCTTAACCGCTGAGCCATCTCTCCAGCCCTAACCTTGCATTTCTGATTCCCCTGCCTCCACCTCCCAAGTGCTAGGATCCCCTTGCCTGGGGATTGATCCCATGGTTTCCCTCTCAACAAGCACTCACCAAACTGAACTCCGTCTGTAGCCTCTACTCTGGATACCCATAATGCTTCCTTGGAGGCTATGGGAATGTCCCCTGGAGGCAGACACACCCCTAGCCTAGCTCTGTGCCGTGCCAAGACTCATCTTCTTTCTGCAAACAGGGGGACTCAGAAGATCGGTGATGGACCCAAGTCAGAAGTGTTTCCCTATCGAGACTCAAGAATCTATGCGGATGAGTCCCCCTTCCTTACTTCGGGACAGTAACTGGGTGGGGTGTGGGGATAATTAGGTGGCTTGTTGTGGTCAGAATTTGTCAGCAGCTCACATCTGGTTGTGAATGACTATGGAGAAGGTGTATTTGCAGAGGCTGGGACGACGGTGGCAGAAGCAGCATTCAGCCCTGAAGGGAGATTTATGCTGGCAAGGCTAGGGCAAGAGCAGAGGCTGTGGGCAGCTCTAGGCGACAGCCGACTCTGGGCAGCTGCTGCAGGGGCAGAGAAGAGCAGACCCAGGAGATGCTGAGGAGAGAGGTGTAGGTGACTGGTGTCTTACAGGAAATAAGCTGCAGATAGTGGGACAACAGCTGGCAGAGGTGGCCCCACCGGTGGAGGCGCGCCAGTAAGGGAGTGGACTGATTAAGACCCGATGGACTGTCTCTACGTTGCTGGCCACTCCCTACCACATCCATCCATGTTCGATCAACTCCAGCCATGCCAGTCTCTCTGTTGGCTTGGCACACCTCCACCGGGTCCCTTGAGTGTCACCTCCTCAGGAACATTGCTCTCCCCTTATCTTTTCTGATGTCTTTCCCACCAGAATGCAGACTCTATGAGGGAGGACAGAGGTGCCGACCTGAAGATGTAAGTGCCCAACATCTGGATCTGGGCTGCACGTGCCAGCCAGCCACACCCATGTGTGCAGCCTGGCCTGGTTTGAACTGGTATGTACCTTATGTGGACAGTACACTCTAGATTGGTGTGAGAAAAAGAACAGGAAATATCTCCGTGATCCTTGCAGACACTGACAGATGATGCACACAAGTGGAACTGTTTTGAATAAAGTAGGTTAAAGAAAACAACACTACTTACATTAATCTTGCCTGTTTCCTTTTGCTTTTTTTTTTTTTAATGTGGTTGAAGGAAAATTGGAAATTACATTGTAAGTATGGACGTGGTGGTGTATGCATGCTTTTAATCCTGGCAGTGGGAGACAGAGACAGTCACTGAAGTCACTGAATTTGAGGCCAGCCTGGTCTATATCACGGGTTCCTTGCCAGCTTGGGCTATGTATTTATCTCAAAAAAAAAAAAAAAAAAAAAAAAAAACCAAAAATCCTAACCTATCTCAGAAATCAAAATCAAACCAAAAAATTGCATTGTGCCTCATGTGCAATTGTATTGAATGATAGTGATCTTGAGCCACTATTTGTCGAGTGACTATCTTTGGAAGGCAGCTGGACATCCACACATAGGCTTGTGTGGAGGGCTCCAGGCTGTAGACCCGACATCAGAGAACCACACACATCCACTGGGGGTCGTGAGCTTCAGCATGGTGACGGAGTGGGCCAAAACACTTATATACATCATGCCCAGATGGTACATGGCTGAAACACAGGGTGCCTGACTATAGCTCGGGGCAGAGAAAGCCATGCCTTGAGGCACGCTTTCTTCAGCTTTCTTCAAAAGAGACCAAAAGACAAAGCAGTGTGGGGGAGGGGGAAGCAAAGGCTTCAGAAAGTAAGATTGCTCCCAACAGCATTGTCTAAAACTGGCATCCCAAGTGGGCATGCTTGCCGGGGACAGAAACTTCAGGCTGGCTTGACAGATGGCAAGGTGGGGGTGGAGGCCCAACTAAGGGGAGCCCAGTGTGCAGGAAGCCTGGGGAAAAGGCTGGTTATACCCCCAAGAACAGGGAATTCCCCTATGGCCAAGTAAGGCTATGCAGAAAGCTCCCAGGTCGGGGATGGGCATATGAAGGACAGAGGAAGGCTGGTGTGGGAGAGAACGAGCCGTTTGGGGTAAGGTGGCTAAAGACAGGGCCTGGACAACAGATCTGACAGAGCCAGGGGTGCAGGGGAAGGCAGCCAGCCCTGCTCTGTCAGGGTTTATCACTTGGTCCTGGTGAGGGTATTCAGAATGGCCACACAGGTGACAAAGGAGGAAGGCAGGTGAGAGGACAGACAGAGAAGGGTGACATAGCCATGTGGCATCTCTTAAAAAAAAAAAAAAAAGTCTGGGCTAGTTACAAGGGAATGGGGTCCCAGAAACACCTCTCTTTGAAGGGCAGTTTTCCTTGAGGACAGAAAGGAGTCAGTCACGTTTATAGATTACAGGAACAGTGGCAGGTGGGACCAGAGATGAAGACAAAAGCACAACACTGTTTCAAGGCCAGCCCCACTCCCAGGTGGCCTCCAAGGTGGGGCTTGGCTACCCTGCCTAACCACTGGGCTACCCTGCCTAACCACTGGGCGCAGAGCACAGAAGGTGATTGAACAGGACTCTGCTTGCTGTCCGTTCCTATCGGGGACAGAGCTGCCTCATAGGTAGTTAGGTCAATAGGGAGGAAGGCATCTTGGCTGCCCCTGGCATTGGGTTCTGGTAGTGACTGACAGTGGTGGTGGATGCACACACAGAATGTGTGTGTGTGTATAGGTGTGTACACAGAGCTAACACAGGACGCATGCCTACATGCATCCACACGGAGCCCTCAAGGACACACATGTACATGTCTGGGCACACAGGCATGAATGAACTCAGGTCTCTATCTCCTGTCACTTGGGAGGTGTATACTTGTGGACACACGCGCGTGTGTGGACCCTCACAAGCGTACACATGCAAATACACACAGCTCACAGCGGTTTACTGTGCTCGAGCAGCCGACCCATCTGAGTGTGTCCAGTGTGCTTGTGTGCAGAGCTCACAGAGAACCACTCTTCTCTGAATTAGCAGGGAACCTGGGAATGTTGCCATCACTGTTGATTTTTGTCCCCAGTGCAACAATCAGGTCACCCACTGCCTGTTTGCCTCCTCTCAGGGGAGCCCTTGGCATCCTCCCTTTCCGCTGGGATCACACAGCACGGAGGAGCCTCCCTGATTTAACACGGCTGCTGTAACCAGCACTAGGAAGTGCGACACCGCCCCCACCCGAACCCTGGCGGTCCCCTCTGATCATCTTCAGCTCAGGCAGGGTCCTACGCAGTCTTTCAGAAGCAAAGCCTTCTGCCTCCAAGGACCCGGGTGCTGATATCCAGCCACCGATCTCGCCGCTAGATGGCCAGGTCCTGGCGCACGGTGGCCAGCGACGCTTTGCTGTGGCCGCTGCCGCCTTCGCCCTCGCTGTCGCCTCCCGGTGAGCGGTGCGCGTAGGCTGGCGGGCCGAAGGGGTCGGGGTCCCCGCGCTGCGATGGCAGAGAGGGCGGCGGCGGTGGCGGGAGCAGCTTGGCGCGCTGGCGACCCTTCCAGAGCAGGTGACCCAGCTCCGCCACGCTGAGCAGCGCCGACAGCAGCCCGACGGCGAAGTAGAAGACCACGAAGACGGTCTTCTCGGTGGGCCGACTCACGAAACAGTCGACCGTGTGCGGACAAGGTGGCCCGGCGCACGCGTAGTGCGGGGCCACGCGGAAGCCGTAGAGCAGCGCCTGGCCGCCCAGGAAAGCCAGCTCGGCGAGCAGGCGCAGAGCCACGCTCAGCAGGTAGCAGCGGCGTGCGCGGCGAGCGCGCAGGGCACACGGGGAGCACGGCGCCTCGGCACGCCCGCGCGCGCACGGCGGGGCCAGCTGCGCACCGCCCGCCTCCTTGCTGGCCTGGTGCATGGAGTAGATGACGAACAGCACCGGCGGCGCCGACAGCAGCAGGATGTGGAAGAGCCAGAAGCGGTAGTGGGATACCGGGAAGGCGCGATCGTAGCAGGTCTGGCGACAGCCCGGCTGCAGCGTGTTACACACGAACTCCTCCTGCTCGTCCTCGAACACCGCACCTCCCACCGTGGCCAGCACCAGGATGCGGAAGATCAGCATGATCACCAGCCAGAGGCGACCCACGAGCGGCGACTGTAGCTGCACCGCGTCCAGCAGGGAGCCTAGGAACGCCCACTCCCCCATGACGCTGGGGACGAGGAAAGGGGGTAGTCACAGGCTGGGACGGACTGAACACCCCCTAACCCCTGTCCCTTAACAATCTCGGAGAGCGCCAGGGAAAGGATATTTTCTGGGGTTTAATGAGTTAATGTCTGAGTTGAGGATACTCCATCCTCAGCTATGGGATTCCTTCATCTGGGCATGGAGGGGTGCTGAGGAGGGATCCCCCCCCCCGCACCCTTGGCCTGGGCCTGCTTGGCTAGGGAGACCCTAAGGTCTCCCAGATTCTAGGTTCTTCAGGGCCAACCTTGCTGGCCTGGCTTTTTGTTCCAGTATGACTTCCAGGAGCAAGAGCGGCTGCTGGAGTCTGGAATTCCGCGTTCCTTCTGTTTGAGACCCCTGGGAGCAAGGGGAGGGCCAGGCCGGGTGAGCCCCCACTGTCTCCTTTCTCTCTCACCTCTCAGCAGGGAACGCCTTTCAGGGTCGGAGGCTGACACAGAAGCCTGTTTTCCCCAACTTAGGATCTCGCCCGCCCGCCCGCCCTCGATCTTCCCTTCCTCTCCAACCTCAGCCAAGGAGACCGGGCACAGCCCCCTGGACTCCTCTCTGATAGCAGTTATCAAACATCTCCTGTAAGCCTCCCCAAACACACAGAATACACCACGTCCTGTCCCTGTAGACCCTTACTGGCCTCTAGATGTCCCCAACCCCACTTACCCTGGGACCTGGGCCTCAGAGCTGAGCGGAGGACCTTGAGAGACAGCTGGGACCTGTCCCTCTGGGTCCCTCTTTCATTTTCCTTTTTGGCTTTGGCCAGGATAGATGATAGGACAAGTATGGCTGAGAGGGGCTAGCTCTCCCCCTTCTCTTAAAGGGACAGGGTGACCTGTGGTCCGGCTCCACCCTGGAAATAGATACAGGGCCACACCCCTTGCTGGGTCCTTCCTGCGCTCTCTTTCCATCCCTTACCCCCCATGCCCATCCCATAGCCATGTCTCCATCTGTAGATGTTTGGACGCTAACTAGAGCCACATTTTTTTTTTTTTTTTTTTAATTGAGGGAGCCAGAGAGGTCAATCATGGGAACCCTATCTCCTGGCAGACTCCCCAAACTGAAGACTAGGTCCACCACAACCAACTGACCCCTCTTTTTTTGTTTTGTTTTTTGTTTTGTTTTGTTGTTTTTTGTTTTGAGACAGGGTTTCTCTGTATAGCCCTGGCTGTCCTGGAACTCGCTTTGTAGACCAGGCTGGCCTCGAACTCAGAAATCCACCCCCTGCCTCCCAAGTGATGGGATTAAAGGCGTTCCCCTCTTTTGAAGGGTCTTGTGGGCCAGAGGGAGATAACCTTGGCTTTTAGGGGACAACAAATATCTGATGACTTTTTTTTTTTGGCTTTTGGCTCTGCCACTATTGGACCTTGGATGAGCCATTTGGGTCATTTGGGCTAAGATCTCTTGGTCTGTCACCTGAGCCAGCTAAACTCTAAGATTCTTACTTTGTTTGCTCCGAGACAGTCTCTCCTTGTAGTTCAAGCTGGCCCAGACCTTACAGTATAGACCAGGCTGCCCTTGAAGTAATTGATCCTCCTGCCTCAACCTCCCAAGTGCAGGACCTTAAGTATGCACCACCACACCCGTCATAGTCGCCCATCATCTTAATGACCAGGTCTCAGCAATGTTACAGAAACCCAAACCCAGTGCTTGGAAATCCTCCGTGTGGACATCGGGGAGATGTGGAGAAAGCTGGCTCCCGTGGTTAAGCCAAAGCTCTGGTCTCCCCTCCTCAGCAATGTCTAGGTTTACTGTAAGGACTGTGGCACCTCATAAGGTCAACAGCGGTCAGAAAAGTTTCCACCAAGGGTTTCCTAACATGAAGTGGTATCTACCTACCAGTAAAGGTGCAGGGAGATGCGGAGCCACAATCCATGGGGACCCGAGTGAGCCAGGAAGAGGGACTCCTAGTTTAAGATGGTGTTTTTGTCCCCTCCGTCTACCTCAGTCACCCACTCATTCAGACTTCAGCCACTCCGGCACTATTTACAGCCGGCGAAACCGAGGCTTAGAGAGTCACACATGCGCAGTCAGTGAAAGGCAGACTGTGCACTCGCTCTTGGCCTCAATGGTTCTGGAGCGCATGCTCGCTCACAGCTTGCGAGGTTAAAACTGCCCCCTCTCTTTACCTGGGCGGGGTCTTGCGTGGGGCTGAGGGTCCCAGCACTGAGGTGGGCTGTGCTACTCCTATGAAGGGACAGGTCATTAGTCCTCACGTACTCCGTGATATTTTCTCCCCCAGTCAGTACAAAGACCTGCATGGGTTTCTGTCTGTTAACAGTGGGTCCCTCACCTTTTTACTTGTTCACCCTCAAATGTTACAAGATGAAGGCATGTTGGGAAGTCAGAAGGTAGTATTGTGTAACACATTAATTGAGAAAAAGAAATAATCCATTTCAAATGGAAACTACTTAAGGTCTTTAATACAATCCTCAAAATATCTAATAAATCTGGTGACATTCTGTATATTTAATTCAAATGAACCAATTCACAAAAATTATACTGAAAAGAGTATCTGGCAAACTGAGCCAACCAGAAAGCATATTCTTTATCCTATAGATATGCTTACAGATGTGAAGTGTGCTTCGAGTATGCAGTGATAATAATTCATCTCAAATGCTTGTTTCACATTATTGGATAACAACTGACCATGAGTCTCTTGTGATCTGGTCAACAGCTCCTTTCCTATTGTCCTGTAACTAACTCCAATAAAGCTGAAAGATTCAACAACAACAACAACAAACAGTGGGTCGGTCCCTAATGGGAAATGTGTTCTCTACTGATTGGCTCAGTCAGGGGTCTAGCCCAACCTGGAAAAACTTTTGGTTAACTCCAGCTTGGGCGTGCCCCTGAACATTTCCATCCTCCTGCAGGGTCACTTAGAAATAGGCCAGGGTGTGTGGGGGCGCTACCCTGGATAAAATCCAAGAGACTAGCACGTGCTGGAACCCCACATTCTGAAAACAGGATGTGAGGTGGAGTACCGGCGACCCCTGCCACTCACTTCCGGCCGAGCTGCGGCCCGCACCCTGTGCTCAGCTATGGAGGCTCAGGGTCACATCTCTTCTCTCCTAACTACCCAGGAACGGTCCCAGCCCCAGCCCCAGCCCCCATTGCTCCTGCTTTGTCAGGCTGGAAAAAGCCCACCAGATCCCACCCCACCTGAGCCCACCCCGTGTGGCTCTGCAGGGAGTGGGAACGTGCCACAGAGACGGACGGCTAGGGTGGGGTAGCAGATGGAGAGCTACTGTCACTCTGCCCTGTCCCCCACCTAGCTCCCCATGCCAGAGGAGACTCTACAATCTTTAGGACCAAGTCCCCTTCCCAGATAGCCGTGGGCAGCCTGGGAGGTGTTGCTGACGATACCCAGAGCTGGTGGCATTGGCCCTGCTTGGCCCTGCTTGAAGAAGGTCTGGGCTGAGAGGGTTCGTCTGTGTCCCAGACACCTCAATCTGGCTGTGGAGCCATGGTCCCCGCATCAGTCACACGTGGACATACACAGGGGCGTGGACGTGTTCGTATCTAGTAAGTTCATAGTAGTCCCGTAACTGACACATGACAGCATTTTTGAAAAGGAAGCAAATAAGCAAAACCAAAAACAGAAAAACAACAAAAAACCCGAGGCCGGATGGAATCCCTCCCAGCTCAGTAGTATTGCTATTTTTGAACTTAATTCCTACTTTCTATCCCTTCCTGCCGTTCTCTTCTGCACTGATCGTTAGAGATTTTGTCTGTTCAGCTAAACATATAAGCGAGGTTAGTGGTGGGACTTCGGGTGCTCCCTTCTATGTCCCCCCCCCACCTAGAACACTTGGAGCCACACTAGACACAGCAATATCCGTTGGGTGGATAAAGGGCAGTGAGCGAGAGGGTGGCACAGTCAGAGCGTCCCAGTCCCCTGCCGGCTGCTCTCCCTCTTCTCCTGGCCTCTGTCCAGTAAGTGTCCTATTCAGCATGAGTCTACCAGGCAAAATGTACAGGCCTGGGCAGAAGGGCCAGCTCCCGGGTGGGGCCAGGGGCCTGGGTGGAGAAGGGGTGGGAGTTCTCCAGCATTTCCGGTCCTTCTGTAGCCATCGTCAAACCTGGGAGGCTCCTGCCTGAGTGTAGGCATAGTGTCATGTGCATACTCTGTAAAGATTATCCTTATATTCAAATGCCCATTGCTCTGCCACCGTGTCTGGTTGCAATGCAGACACAGCATTG
>NC_034603.1:66474895-66478756 GCF_900095145.1 Mus pahari
ACTGGGCTTCTCCTCCAGCTAAAATGAAATTTTCTGGTATGTCTTTTGATTTGAGGATATATTGGGGAAACCTGAGGTGAGTGAGTGTGACATTTTACACCAAAGAGACACATCGCATTTTCAAGGAAAAATGTAAGAGGGAGTGTAAATAAAACTGGTGTTTGGAAAGACAGCTCTTCAGTTTATAAAGTTAAACATGGGACCCAGAGGCCCCAGTGTCACAAATTCCACCCATGGTGAAAGAAAAAAAAAAGTGTGAAATGGATACATTCTACACAGTTCATAACAGCTTTACTCATAACAGGCCCAATCTGGAAACAATCCAAATATCCATCAACAGGTGAACAGATAAACAAACCCATACAGTGGAATAATACTCAGCAATAATAAAAAGAAAGTATTTTTGTCTGTTTTTGAAAAAGGGACCACTGATATATGCAATATAGGTACACTTTAAATTCTATTTAACATTTTTATCTTAAAGGCTTGGCATTCATCACTGTGCTTGTTCGTTTCTCCATATATATGTATGAATATATACAAACACACACACACATATATATATATATACACACATATATGTCTATGTACACACACACACAAGACATCTCCTGGTACTTGCTATGTAGACCAGGCTGGCCTCAAATTCAGAGATCCACCTGCCCTGCTCCCCAAGTGCTGTGATTAAAGGTGTGTGTCCCCCTGCCTGGCTTTATTTTGTATTTTACATATGAGTGCTTTGCCTGCATGTGTGTCTTTGTGCCCCCACGAGAGCTTAGCCCCCCAAGGAGGTCACAGGAAGTATAAGATCCCCCCGGGAGCTGGAGTTACAGATAGATTTGAACCACCATGTAGGTGCTGGGAGTTGAATCCTCGCCCTGTGCAAGAGCAACAAGTGCTCCCAACCACTAAGCCGTCTCTCCAGCTCCCTAGCGCTTAGTCTAACAAATCATTACTGTGGGGTAGGGATACATGCCCCATGGCAAACGTGGAGGTCAGAGGACATTTCTGTGGAGTCAGTTCTTTCCTTCCATCTTTATTTGGGTTTTGGGGGGTCAAACTCTGGTTTTCAGGTTTGGGTGACAAGCTCCTTTACCCACAGAGCTATTCCCCAGGCCCTAACAATAGGAATAAAATTTAAGACATCATATTCCATTCCTAGGAGAATCGAAACAGGAACAAGTGACTTGTAGGCGTGGGCAGCAGATCCAAGATCGGCCCAGAGGTTGTCTGAAGAAGCCTGTTAGAAATTTGGGGTGAATCCACGGCTTTCTAACAGTCTGATGTGGTGGCACATGCCTGAGGTTGGAGGGATCAAGGCAAACCCGGGCTAAAGAGCAGGAACCCATCTCTTTTTTTTTTTTTTTTTCTTTTTTTCTTTTTGTTGAGACAGGGTTTGGTTTCTCTGTGTAGCCCTGGCTGTCCTGGAACTCACTCTGTAGACCAGGCTGGCCTCGAACTCAGAAACCCGCCTGCCCCTGCCTCCCGAGCACTGGGATTACAGGCATGGCCGCCACGCCCGGCATCTGTTTACTTTTGAGACAGACTAGACTCAGCCTCTTGGTACTCCTTAAAAAGTGTCGGGGGCTGGTGAAAGGGCTCAGTGGGTAAGAGCACTGACTGCTCTCCCGAAGGCCCTAAGTTCAGATCCCAGCAACCATCACAGCCACCCGTCATGAGATCTGACACCCTCTTCTGGTGTGTCAGAAGACAGCTACAGTGTACTTATGTAATAATAATAAATAAATCTTAAAAAAAAATGCTGGGACCATGCACCACCACACCCAGCCCTTGTTCAACCAAAATGCAGTTATGGAGGTTTAGATATGGGTAGGTCTGAACAGCTCATCAACACTAGTTTTGTTTGGTTTTGATGTGTATGTTATATGTGTGTCTGTGTTTGCATGGGAACACTCACCTGTGTAGAGGCCAGAAGTCAATGCTGGGTGGTTTTATTATTCTCCAGCCTAGCTTTTATTCTCTTCTACAGTAAACTCTCTAACCTGGAGCCAGTGGCAGCTAGACTGGCTGGCCAGTGAGTCCCCTGCATAGTCAGGTCTCTCCCTCCCCACAGTGCTGAGGCCACAGGGAGGCCTGGAATCCTAACTCAGCATGCACTCTGCCCACTGAGACATTTCCTCAGTCTCTTAATACATGCTTTGAATCCCTTCTCTCAATAACTGTCAACTGGCTGGGCAGTGGTGGCACACGCCTTTAA
This sequence comes from Mus pahari, assembly GCF_900095145.1. Classification (NCBI taxonomy): domain Eukaryota; kingdom Metazoa; phylum Chordata; class Mammalia; order Rodentia; family Muridae; genus Mus; species Mus pahari. The sequence continues at coordinate 66,477,114 of NC_034603.1, forward strand.
TCCCAGCACTTGGGAGGCAGAGGCAGGCGGATTTCTGAGTTTGAGTCCAGCCTGGTCTACAGAGTGAGTTCCAGGACAGCCAGGGCTACACAGAGAAACCCTGTCTTGAAAAACAAAACAAAACATAAAGTCAATAACTGCTAACAAATTCTCTAAATGTCTCTAACTATCAAGTAGCTTCTCTTTTTAAAAATGTCCTTGAATGTTAGCAACATGAGGAGAATGAATAGTCAATTACTTTTTTTTTTTTAAAGCTTTATTTATTTATTAAATGTAATTACTCTGTAGCTGTCTTCAGACACTCCAGAAGAGGGAGTCAGATCTTGTTACAGATGGTTATGAGCCACCATGTGGTTGCTGGGATTTGAACTCAGGACCTTTGGAAGAGCAGTCGGGTGCTCTTACCCACTGAGCCATCTCACCAGCCCGAATAGTCAATTACTAACTTCTCTCATTCAGCAAGGTCCAACATGTCAAGAGGTACAGCAGTGTTGTGTGGTACTGAGATTCATGTGCTGTTTTTAAGATTTTTTTTTAAAGATTTATCTTATGTGAGTACACTGTAGCTGTACAGATGGTTGTGAGCCTTCATGTGGTTGTTGGAAATTGAACAACCCCTCGCTTTGGCTCAAAGATTTATTATTATTCATAAGTACACTGTAGCTGTCGTCAGATGCACCAGAAGAGGGCATCAGATCTCATTACGGGTGGTTTTAAGCCATGTGGTTGCTGGGATTTGAACTCAGGACCTTCAGAAGAGGAGTCAGTGCTCTTAACCGCTGAGCAATCTTGCCAGCCCTCTTTTTAAGATTTTTTTTTTTTTTAATGTGTAGGTGTTTTGTCTGAATGTTAAGTCTGCACCCATGTGTACACTGCCTGAGGAGGCCAGGGGACAGATTCCCTCCCTGGAACTGGAATTACAGATGGTTGTAAGCCTCCACGTGGGCACGGGGAATTGAATCTGCTTCTTCTTAACCACTGAGCATAGCCAATAAGTAAAAAATTTATCTACTTAGGTGTGTGTTGGAGGGAAGGGGAAGAGGGCATTAGTCTGTGTCGTAGCCAAAGTACAGCTTGTGGGTGTCAGCACTGCCCTTTCACCATGTGAGTCCTGGAGATCCAACTCAGGGGTCAGGCTTTGCTGACAGCCATCTCTACCCAGGAAGCCATCTCAGCCCACTTGAAACACAGTTTCTAATCTTTGACATTTAAGTATTTGGTCTTGGGTGGGTGGTAGTTTTGGTACACTACCTAGACTATACACCAGGCCCAGACTTGATCCCCAGCATAAAAAACAAAACTGTGTATTTGGACTGAATTTTGTGTAATATTAAGAAAGGAACTGGATTCACCATTTTATCTAGAGAGATCAAGCAGGTTGCTCCAATATAACTTTATTGAGTCCATCAAGTAGTTGACTAAGCTATAAAATGGAAGTAGACATCTTTTTTTAAAAAGATATATGCATTTTTTGTTTTGTTTTTGAGAGTCTCATGTATCCCAAGGTGGCCTAGCACATGACTTTACTCCCAACACTTGGGACCCAAAGGTTGGTGGACCTCTGAGTTTGAGGCTAACCTGGTCTATAGTACTAGTTCCAGCTCTACACAGAGAAACCCTGTCTTGAAAACACACACACACAC
>NC_034603.1:66479382-66483296 GCF_900095145.1 Mus pahari
CCACCCCCAACCCCCCCTCATTAAGACATAGTTTAAAGTGCCTAAAGTTGTACATCACTCACATGTATTGTCCTTCCTGATAAGCCCCGGCCCCTGAAATTCCCTAGCTTGCACATACTATTCTGCTGACTTGTAACTGCCTTGCTGACGTTCAAATGAGCCAATCACGCCAATTTCTCCTAAGCCCCCAACCCTGACCCTATAAAAACCCCTAGCTTTCTAGCCTTGTGGTCAACGCCTCTACCTCCTGCATGAGGTACGCATCGGCCCAGAGCTCCGCCATTAAACTGCCTCATGCTTTTGCAACAAGGCCTCTCGTGTTTCCTTGGGATACCCTGACTCCCGTGACCTGAGGGGGGTCCCCGAGAGGGGGGCCTACACTGGGAGCTGAATCCAGACCTCAGGCATGCTCAGCAAACTCTACCAACGGAGCTCCTTCCCTAGCCTGATGCCTCCCCGAGGACACAGACACCTCAGCAGCCATGTGTGAGACTCTAAGTGACACTGGACCCATTTAGGTCACAGTGTCTCTCTTTTGGATGCCTCACCTGCCAAAGGCTGACCGTCTTGGCAGACTATGGCTGTAACAAGTCCTGATTACAGGAGATGATGTCAGATGGGTTAAAATAAGAGGAATGGATGGCTTGCAATGTTTAAAAGATTTATTAAAGTACAAAATAGAATTAAGCTGAATAGACAGACATATTAAATATTTACAAAAGACATTGATAACAGCACTTAAGTCAGAGATAACAGCACAGAAGGTCTCGGTGTACACAAGTTGGAATTATGAAGATCTGCAATGGATCCCACTTCCTGGTTGATCATGGAGATGTAACCATGAGCAGTCCTGCCTCATCCCAGGGATCTCGTGTTCAGAAGGCATCCCCGAGTAAAGTCAGTACTCCACGTAACCGGCCTTTCTTCACCTTGCTGCTTGCGCTGAGTCATAAAGACACAGTCAAGGTGACTTTCTCCAGCCTCCAATGATGTTCAAAAGGTATGAGCAACTTCTCATGGCTTAAACAAAATGCATCACGTCATAGGTTGAGTACTGTATCTGTATCTGTACTAGAACTAATCAGTTCTATATGACAGAATTCTACCTATAAAACTGAAAACAAGGACCATGTTACTTCCTATTTTGTGGGAACAGGAAAGGAGGCAGCAGAAGTGCTTTGGAAAACATTTCCACTGTAGTCTAATAAACGATTGACAAATACTATTGTGCTAAAGTGAGCATACAATTATTTGGAATCCAGAAAAATTTCGAGGCAGATTTTAGAGACCAAAGTAAACATACATAAAACAGACAAATCAGAGAAGACGACAATCGCCCATGAGATAGTCACTTCGACAGTATGTTACAGAGAGCAAAGCTGAAGGCCACAAAGGCTCTACTCACTTGGATAGTCTTAGTTTAAAAAAAAAAAATCAAATTCAGAGGAGGAAGAACTTTAAAACTAACCTGGCTCAGTAAAACCATCCCTAAAACAATCTCTCCCACCTCAGAAGAGGTCATCATCATCATCATCTGACTCCTCCAGGTACTTAATTGGCTTCCTCGCTCGTCCAGATTTGGCTCGAGGAGCCATAGTGTCTTCTAAGTCCACACGGAAATCCTGTTCCTCTCCCTTCGATTTCTAAACAGAGAAAATCCAAGTAATTTGCATATTGTTAATGCAGTAGGGTAGTTCTATACCTCCAGAGTTCTCCCCACCTTCTTCTACTTAGTAAGAAAAAGGTCCTAAGCAAGAGTCACGCAGACTGACAGATCAAACTTTCCTACAGCGAAAATACACATGGTGAAAAGGAATGAACTCAGGTTTAAATTTAATTCCTTAAAAATATGCAAACTAAGAGCACAGCCTAAGTTGAATGCTTAAACATACAGAGCAGATGAGTCAAACAATGATAAATACCTTGCTCGTGGCACCTTTAGAAATTGCTTTCTCAAAATCAGAGTCAGAGCTATCAGAAGAAGATGGCTTCCTTTTGCGACTGTTCTTGGCTTTGGCAGGAGCAGGCTTTTCAGAGACATGAGTACTCAAGGCTGAATCTGATTTGGTTCCCTTTGGCGCAGCTCTCTTTTTGGTACCAGCAGTGGAGACTGAAGATTGGCCTGTAAGTCAGCACAGTTATTAGTCGTCGTCACCATCTGGTGAGCTTTCTCATTGTGAGCTCTGTGATTACAGTCACATGCCACTACACCATTATGCCTGGTTTATGCTGTGCTGCAGAGCGATTCCAAGTCTTCATAGATTCTAGGCCAGCAATCTACTCACCAAGCCAGATCCCCAGCCTTGACTTCTAAGTTACCTTATATGGATTACTTCCAGCAGCTTATAAACTCTTTCCTTAGTCATAGAAATGAGCTAGATAGCGGTTAGACTCTAAGTAATGTGCTAATTTTAAACTTTGTATTTACTTCAGTGCACTGGTGTGTTGCCTACAGGATGTTCGTGTGAGGGGCTCAGATCCCCTGGACTGGAATTACAGAAGGTTGTGAGCTGCCAGCTGGGTGCTGGGAATTGAACCCAGGTCCTCTGGAAGAGCGGGGGTCTTAACCACGGAGTCATCTCTCCAGCACCCACTATATTTTTTTATATTTTATTTGAAAATAAAGATGTAAAAGATTCCACTCCCATTTGGATAATGTTCTCCTTCATGGTCAACAGACATTTTCAGAATAAAAAATTAAGACTGACTTGGAAAAGCCCGTCAATCCTAGGAATTCCGAGACTCACTTTTGGTCGTTGTCTTCTTCACTCCCACAGTCTTTTTGGAGGATGGCTTTAACTGTTCAGTTTCAGCTGGGAAGTCAGCAGCAGGAGCAGCAGGAGCGCCTGGAGAAGCTGGCACACTGTCCTTAACATCACTTTCAAGATCAACTACTTCAAACAGGAAGGAAAATGGTCAGCCATGATAGCAATTGAAAACATTCCCCTGCTGGTCTGTCCCTGATATGTACTCCCACTTTCAATTTCTTGGACTATTTTAAATAATAATAATTAAATTGAATTTAAATTTTCTACTTTCTGGGGCACAGAGCTTTGCATAGGTTGGCTTTGAACTCACTAACCTCCTGCCTCTAAGTCCTGAGCGCTAAGGTTTATGGGTTTATGCAGGTGCTGTGGGCTGGACTGACTGAGCATCTCCCTAATTAGCACCTGTTAATTCTACCTAAATACATACCCGATGTGGAGCTTTTCTGGGGCTTCAGTGCTTTTTTAGTATTTCTAAAAGAACAAAACAAAACCACTCAGAAGACATCCCTCCAACCCACTCCATATGTGTAAAACATCAATGATCAATAAATAGACCAGTAAAGTACTTACTTTGGGGGGATTTTGGTCTTAGGTGGAGTAGCATCTAATGGGAGGAAATCTTCATCCTCATCCTTTTCATCTGAATCTGAGAAATCTTTATCGGAGTCTAAATCCACTGTGAATTTGGCTTTTGCTGTTGAATACATACACGAATAAGCAAAGAGGATACAGACTTTAAGCACAGGTTACTCCTTTTGTGTGTGTGTGTGTATTAATTACCACAGCACTCATTACTTCATGTGTTTGAGGGTCGTGCCTGCATGTATGTCTGCGTACTATGTGGATGCCTGATTCCAGTGGAGGCCAGGAAGAGAGAATTAGATCCCCAAGAAAGGAAGTTACAGTTGGTAGTGAGCTGCCATGCGGGTGCTGGGAATGGAACCAAGGTACCCTGAAGATCAACCAGTGCTTAAGTGCTGAGATTAAAGGAACATATCACTCCTGCCAAGCGCAGGCAGTGCTGTTAACCACTGAGCAACCTCACCAGCCCCCAACTCTATATTTTAGCAATATGTATACTACATTCTTTCTCCCTTTTCTCTTTTTCTTCAAGACAGGGCCTCTCGGGCTGGTGAGATGGCTCAG
>NC_034603.1:66483941-66486266 GCF_900095145.1 Mus pahari
CCTGCCTCTGCCTCCCAAGTGCTGGGATTAAAGGCGTGTGCCTCCACTGCCTGGCAGAAATGTTTTATATTATTACATTTATGTATGTGCCCACACACACACACACACACACACACACACACACACACAGAGTGGAGGTTAGAGGACAGCTTATGGGAATTGGTTCTCTCTTTCTGCCATATGGATGGTGGTGGTAGGGAATCAAACTCAGGTTGCTAGTTTTAATGGCAAGGTCCTGTACATGCTAAGTCACAGCACTCAATCAGAAACTATGTTGATATCCTCTGGTTTCTTCCTCATTACTCACATACTGTAATGGGGCTGAAGGTACAGCACGAGTAGGAAGCGATCCATTTCCTGTCCTACAGGTTATTTAATTCCACAAGTATATGATGTATTTCTAGTAAATAACGTGATACAAATGTCTAACCATTAGAGTTCCCTGAGGAACAGATGTCTGAGCTGAGGTCGGGGTCACTAGGAGTTCCTCCTTGGCTCTTTCTGTTGCCTATGCTTGCTCAGACTGTAAAGGCAGTCTCAGGAGCTATAATGCTGTAATAGTCATCAGTTTACTCCTATCTCTCTTCTGTAGGCTGTTGAAGTCAAGGAAAACCAAGCAGGACTTCCTGCAAAGGGGAAGGGAGCTATTTTAGATTTCAACTAAGGAATTCATAAGAGTCTCTTCTAAAATAAATCAAACATCAAGGGCAACACAAGCTCCAAATATAATTCACGTGCCACCTTCCTTTACAATACTTAGTTCCACTGTAGAGAAACACTGACTAAGTAGACATGAGTTTACACCACCTTGCCCACCACTGCAGTACCTGGCTCTCTCTTCTGCTTCTTCTCTACTCGTTGCCGTAGGCTTCCTGTTTCCACACCATCCTCAGCTGGGGTACCCTCAATGTTTTCACTCTAGAAGACAGCAACACGGAAGAAATAACAACATTCAGCCAGACCAAACCTCTCACTTCTGTCCTGTGGTTTGGGATAACAAAGTAGACATTCACATATGTAGATCGACACAGACACAAATACATTGGGAAAGAACATATTCTTCTTTGGGTTTTGGTTAAGCAATCTAAAATAAGCCGGCCTTTAATCTAAGCACTTGGAGAGCAGAGTTCAAGACCAGCCTGGTTTATACAGTAAGTTCCAGGACAGCCAGGGCTACATAGTGAGACTCTGTCTGGAAACAAACCAAACCAAACCAAACCAAACCAAACAAACAAAAAAGGAAGTTGGGCTGGAGAGCTGGCTCAGTGTTTAAGGTCACTGCTGCTCTTCCGGAGAACCAGGGTTCTGTTCCCAGCGCCCACAGGGAGGTTCACTATTGTCTGTAACTCCAGTTCCAGGGCATCCACTATCTTCGTCTGGTTTCTGTGTACACTGAATGTGAGGAGGCAAATATCCATAGACATAAAATATTAAGAGATCCAAATAAAGTGAGCTATGATCTTTAATATGTAAGGGTTAAAAAAATTGGGTGCTAGAAAAAGGAAAGCTAGTTGGTATAGGATAAATTTCAAACAATAGGGTTGGAAATTTAGATGTAATTTTCTCCACTAAAAAACTGGTATTACGAAGGCTGGAGAAATGGCTCTAAGATTAAGAGCACTGGCTGCTCTTCCAGATCTCCTGAGTTTCACAATTCTCAGCACCCACATGGTGGCTCACAACCATCTGTAATGGGACCTGATGCACTCTTCTAGAGTGTCTGAAGACAGCTACAGTGTACTCATATACATAGAATTAAAAAAAAAAAAAATGGTATTACACTTATTTATTTATTTATGGCCCGAGATCAGCTCTTTTCTTTCACTATGTGGTTCCAGGGACTGAAATCTGGTCATTCAAACCTGTTCCTGAGCCATCTGACTGGTCTTAATTTGTTCAATTTTGAAAGAGAAATTTGCTTAAAGTATTACCTTAATTTTCTTCCTAATTTTCTTCTCTGCCTCAGCTTTCATCTCTACAGTCACTTGGGGAATGACTCTTTTTCCCCGAGGAGAAGGCAGGACTTCACTGGCCATCTGCGCTTTCTTCCCCTTTGTTTTCCCCACCTTTCCAGGAAGGCCTGCTTGTTCATCCTGTTTTTCCTTGGCTTCGACAACCTATGAAGGGGAAGAGTGACAGCAAATGTGCAGTGGGGAAACACAATGCCTGAAAAGCAACAGTTAAGCAAGCTTGAGAACTTTATACAACTTAAGGTAATTTGGTGATCAGCCTCAGTGGAAATACAATACGGGCTTGCTTTGAAAAGGCAGAAACAAGCTGGGCGTGGTGGCACATGCCTTTAATCCCAGCACTCGGGAGGCAGAG
>NC_034603.1:66487031-66507191 GCF_900095145.1 Mus pahari
CCTGAGTGCTGAAATTAAAGGCATGCGCCACCCTAGCTAGGGTTCTTTTATGTTCACCCAGCCATACACTATGCTATTTTTTTTTTTTTTTTTTTTGAGGTCGATCGATCGGCTGACTATATTGACAAGATACTGATTGGTTACATGGTGAAGAAAACATACAATACAAGATACAGAAAAAGTTGATTCCATCCCTCCCACTCCCTCCCCCTTACCCACGCACCACTATGCTATTTTTTTGAAGGGCTAAGCATAGAGGGCAAACGTTTATACCTATATGGAAAGTGTTCTATTAGTGTTCTATAATTACATTATCTCCTAGTCCATGGTTTTTGACAGGGTCTTACTAATATAGTTTAGTCTGGCCTTGAACTCACTGGGCAGCCTAGGCTCCTCAGACTTGTGAGGTCCCTACCTAGTCTGAGGGCTGACTGTCTACACGGCTACCACAGCCAGCCTTCTCATTACTTTCACTTATTTTGTCATATATTCTTTCTCTTCCTACATCTTTTCATAAGAAGGTATGTTGCTGTGCTGGACGGATGGTTCAGTTGCTAGGAGCCCTTACTGCTCTTGCAGAGGATGAGTTATGGCTCTTAGCACACACCCTGGTGACTCCTAACTGCCTGCCACTAAAGCTCTAGGAGATTGGCATCTTTGGTTTCTGTGGGCACCTGAACTTATTCTCTCTGCCTCACATACATAATTATAAGTAAAATAAGAAAGGGTATGTTACTAGGCTATAAGTATTTATATAGGCTTTACAAAATACATACCTCCAGTTCTTCAATAAAAACAGCCAGATCTTCCTTCCATAGATCTGATGGACTCTTTTTCTTTAATGTGTTGAGCTCTTGTTCCTTCGTAAGATTACCAAAAAAATGGGGTTAGTAAGTATGAATGAACAAGGAGTGTTTTCAAGCAGAACACAGTTAATTTTCCCACCAGGAAGACATCCACGTGGACCTCCCCCCATCTGAAGCTCACTTTCTCGTTTCTCTGTTTGCACAGCTCATCCTTCTTCTCCTTGGTTAGATACCACAGGGGCATGTCGAGAAGGTAGTTGAAGGTTGGGCCAGACTCTGCTGCAGAGTTGCTGGTGCTGGTTTCAGTGTCACTTTCTTCATTTTCTTCTTCATCTGGAACCTAAAGGGTGAATTAAATTCAGACTATGAAGTATAAACATACAGCTTCCTTCATTTTGTACTGTGACCTCTAGAAATGTTAGAAAATAAATTTTACATTTTTAACTAATTTTTTTTCCCATTTTCATTCTGTGTGTGGTGCTCTTCCTGCATGAGTGTCAGAGCAAGAGGTAACTGATAGGATGCACATACGTGGAAGCTTAGCAAGTGGCTAAGGGAGAAACTACCTTCTGCTGAGCTTCTCTCCAGGCCTTCACAGGGTCAGAGTCGTATCCTCTCTCAATCAGAACTTTAATTAATTCTTTTTTAGGTTTATTTTCTATTTAAAAAAATAGAGAGAGAGAGACAAAGAGATAAGCTTTGAGTAAGATTTAGAAAAACAAGTTATTTCTACATTAAGTCAAAAGATTAAAACTGGAAAACTTAAGCCAGGTGGTGGCCGCACACACATTTAATCCTGGCACTCAGGCGGCCTGCAGGGGCAGGCAGAGCTCTGAGTTTGAGGCCAACCTGGTTTACACAGTGAGTTCCGGGACAACCAGGGTACACAGAGAAACCCTGTCATGAAAAACAAACCAACAATTCCCCTACCACAACATTCCTCCCTGCAAAAGGGAAATTCTGCTGTCTATGCTTTGCCTATACTTTTGCCCAGATCAGACAAATTTCTGTAAGGCAGGACGAAGGAATTACCAGGAGACAGGTAGGCCATAGACTAGGCTGTCATCTACATAATTTTCAAAATAGAATGACAGCCTCCACGTGTGAAGAGCCTGGGACTCAATCCCGCTTTCTGACTTTGATTTCAGCACTTTGTTGAGCTAGGCTCTAGGACAGTCTGCTTCATTCTCTTCATTCACAGCTTCATTCTCTTAATTACAGAAGTACAGGACATGTCTGTTCCCTTTCTCTAGTACTTTGCTTTCAGTATCTGTTGCAGACAACCATGCTTTCAAAGACAGTTAAAATCACTAGCAATATAGTTGTGGAGTGCTACCCTTTTATTATTACTTTCTTTGTTGGCAACAGGGTTTCTCTGTGTAGCCCTGGCTGTCATACTTGATCGGAAGACCAGGCTGGCCTCAAATTCAGAGCTCTGCCTGCCTTTGCCTCCTGAGCTCTTGAACTAAAGGCATGTGACAGCACCACCCAGTCTGAGTGATTTGCCTATATTTACATATGGGCACATGTGCATCTGGTGCCTATGCAGGCCATAAGAGGGCATCAGATCCCCTGGGATTGGAGTTATGCATAGTAGCGAACCTCCATGTAGGTGCTGGGAACTGAACTTGGGCTCTTCATAAGAGCAATAAGAGCCATCCCTCCAACTCCCTGGATTACACTTTCAGACCCTTGATATTCACTCATAACCCACCCCCCCCATCATTCATCTTATCGGCGAATGAAACAAAATTATCTGTGAAATACAGTGGCTAATAGGTTAGACCTAGGATCTGTGGATATCAGGAAAGTATTCTGTGAGAGCTACATCCCAGACCCACACAAAGTCTTTTAGTTCTCTAGTTTCTTCCTATGTAAATATTAGCTGAGTGTTAATCTCTTTAGATGCCCTGTAATTAAAACCAGTACCAACAAACCCTTTCAAAGAACAGTAAGCAACCCAGGAAAGCTACCTCAAGCCCTTAGGTATTTAGCAGATCTCACATACTGATGACTATTAGGTATTTAGTAGATCTCACATACCAATGACTATTAGGTATTTAGTAGATCTCACATACTGATGACTATTAGGTATTTAGCAGACCTCACATACCGATGACTATTAGGTATTTAGAAGACCTCACATACCAATGACTATTAGGTATTTAGAAGACCTTACATACCAATGACTATTAGGTATTTAGCAGATCTTACCGATGACTATTAGGTATTTAGCAGATCTTACCGATGACTATTAGGTATTTAGCAGATCTTACCGATGACTATTTTGCCGTCTATTTTCTCTAATATAAAGCGAGCTTGATTATTCAGCTTAGAAGATTCCGCACCAAGCATTCCTAGAAGCCATTCTTTTCTTAATCCATAATATTTAAGCCTGAGCTCAAAGAAGTCTCTTAGAATATCCAACACAGTGTCATATTTCTTTAAGCAACCTACATGGTCAAAAAGCACCTGGAAAAGAAAAGCAGCATTCAAGTTATGATCAATAAATTGGGTAACCCATATACAAGTTGCCTGATATGCCCTTTAAAATTGATATTTGAAAAAAATTTATGTATATGGATGTTTGCCTGCATGTACATATGTGCCGCATGTATGTGTAGGACTAGCCCACGGAGGCCAGAAGAAGACACCTTGAATCTTGACTGAGTGGGACAGTTGTGAACTGCCATGTGGGTGCCGAGAACTGAACACAGATCCAATGTACAAATATAAGTGCTCTTAACTGTTGAGCCAGCTCTCCAGCCTTTCTTTTTGAGACAGGGTCTGACTACATAGCCCAGAATAACCTTGGAATTCATAAGGATCTCCCCATCTCTGTCTCCCGAGTGCTAGGATTATGATAATAACAGTTTTGAAATATTATCTCTTACAAAGTAAGACATACCATAGAGTTGCAAGTGAGACTAGTCTGGAGTTTGAAGACTTTGTGTAGTCCGACTCTCTCTGCCTCTGCCAATTTTCCTTCAGTCATCTTTATGACAAACTTCACAGTGGTATCTGTATGGTATTCCCTATAGTCTGTTATTAGAGGGGGTGTCTTCTCAGTGCCATTCAACATGGGTTCTAGAACCTGTTCTTTATATGTCTAAAAAACAAGAACAAAGACCAAAACACAATAATCCTTTGTAAGGAGTCAACAACAAAAACAATATCTTTCTTTCGAAAAATCAAGAAATCAATAGTTACTTACCTGAGTCCACATTCGGATGGGAAGCTCTGAGATTTCAATGGTTGTAGAATCCAGAATAGCTACTTCTCCATTAATCACATACTGATTTGAAGCCAGTTCTTCAATAGTACCTTTGAAATTCTTATAACTTGGGAGCTAAATTAATAACAAAAAAACTTTCTAAATGTTACATCACAAATATGTTCAACAAACAAATCTAAGCTATGAAATAAATCTCATACTTGTATCCTCTCTTACTGTCCAATACATCCAACTGTGCCTGACGAGAACCAGTTCTAACCCAGAGCACTTACCATGGGCAGAGGCTCTTCTCCATCCAAAAGCCGTCTGATATTATTTACAACTTCACGAACATCAAAGTTGGGGATTTTGCAGGACCACCCAGTACCAATTCCCTCAGCACCATTTATCAGCACCATGGGTATTATAGGAATGTACCATTCAGGCTCAACACGTTGGTTGTCATCATATAGAAACCGTAATGTGTGATCATCTTTTGGAGGAAACAACAACCGAGCCAAAGGGCTAAAGAAAGCAAAGAACATCATTTAGAAAACGACCCTGACACTTTTCACACACAGTTGGGCATGGTGGCACAAGCCTGCATTTGGTGGACAAAGACAGGCAGCTCTCTGACTTCTAGGCCACTCAGGGAACATAGTGAGATATTGCTTCAACACCAAACAAAAACCTCTCAAGTTCAAAAGTTAGTACATGTAATGAACATGTATTCTGTAGGGCAGAGCGCTAAAAAGGAAAATTAAGCAATATATTACTTAGGGTGCTAAGAGTGTTGCAGTAACATGTCTATTAATTCTGTGACCTGAAGATGCAGTCTAAGAAGGATTTTGAATTTAAGGCTTACCTTGCATATGTATTAAGACTGCTTCAAAAAACCCAAATCAAGGGGCTGGTGAGATGGCTCAGAGGCTAAGAGCACTGACTGCTTTCTGAAGGTCCTGAGTTACCAGCAACCACATGGTGGCTCATAACCACCCATAATGAGATCTGACGCCATCTTCTGGTATATCTGAACACAACTACAGTGTACTTATAATCAATCAATAAATAAATCAAAACCAATGCAAATAAAGTGGGTGCTAGGGCTGGGTAGACAGCTCAGTTCATATGCTAGCACAAGGCTAACATGAGTGTTAGCCCCAGAACAACTCACATTCAGTTATAACTCTTGCGCTGGGCAAGTGGAAACAGGTGGACTAGCTAGCTCACCAAGTTCTAGGTCAGGAGAGGTGTTGTCTTAAAAAAAGAAGGGGTGGATGGCACCCAAGGTCCCCAGACATGCTTTTATGAACACAAAAGAACTTATAAAACAGTGTTGAAATGTGAAGTATGAGGCGTGTGCCTGAGGAAAGTTGGCACAAATGGATTACTTGAGGCCAGGAGTTAGTTCAACCTGGGAGACATACGAGTTCCTTCCCATCTTTTATCTGTGTATACATGTTGAGTATATGTGTATGTAATATGTATTATGTGTGTGGAGTGTTAACGTCGACACACATGTGGATGTCAGTCCTTGGTTTACACTTTTTCAAGACAGGGTCTCGTTGGTTATTGTGATGCCAGGTTACCTTGTTATCCCCCACCCCACCCCACCCCTCAAGCTTATAGGGATTCTCTTGCCTCCGCCTTCCATAATGCCACCAGAGCACCGGGATTGCAGACATGTGCTAGTACTGCACCCAGCTTTTATATGGGTTTTGGGACTCAAAATTCAGGTCCTTGCTTGCTGGCAAGAACTTTCTCATTGAGCCGTGGCTGCTTGCTGAGATACTAACTGGGAAGAGAGTGCGGTGAGTGTTTACTATTTTTCCAGTGCAGAAATCACAGCACTTGCTAATAATTTGAATAAAGTGTTAAGAGTAAGGGGTAACTTTAAGTTTTTTAGCCTAAAAAATTAAAAGGAGTGCATGGGTTTTGTTTTTAGAGGCAAGCGGATTTCTGAGTTTGAAGCCACCCTGGTCTACAGAGTGAGTTCCAGGACAGCCAGGGCTATACAGAGAAACCCTGGTGTCAGATCTCATTACAGATGGCTGTGAGCCACCATGTGGTTGAACTCAGGACCTCTGGAAGAGCAGTCAGTGCTCTTAATGGCTGAGCCATCCATCTCTTTAGCAAAAACTGACTATTCTTAACATGGAACATTGTATCCCTTGGTTTCAAATTGCTTCAAGCCACTAAAAGCAAACTTACCTGAGCATTGTAAAGATGTACCTAGGACTAGCTGAGTCCTTGCCACCATGCAGCCTGGTACCAAACTGACCAATGGGCTGTAAAAGGTTCAAATTATTGCTACCCACAAAATTCTGAGCCAAATTGATAATGGTCATCATAAGTGACATCTGTGGAGGGAAAAGAACAATCATTACTCTGACCCAAAGATGAAAACAAATATGTCTCTCTGTGTGTCTTCACTACTTCAGTTAAGTTACACAATCTTAGACACACTACTTCAGTTAAGTTACACAATCTTATAAGGTTATAAAGTTTAGATGTTTAGTGATCTTTCCAAGATAAATAGATGGCAGAACGGGTTCTCAAACATAAGACTTCAAAGTATCTAAACTTTTACATCATATAGTAATACTAAATCTTACTAAAAAAATCTATGAACATGAGGCTGGAGAGATGGCTCAGAGTAGTTAGGGGCACTGACTGCTCTTCCAAAGACCTGAGTTCAGTTCCCAGCAACCACATGGTGGCTCACAAACATCTTAATGGATCCAATGCCCTCTTCTGGTGTGTCTGAAGACAGCTACCATGTACTTGTATTAAAAAAAAAAAAAAAAAAAATCTATGAACATAACTTGGCAAACAAATATCCTAATAGGAATGCTATTTTTAGAAGTAGAATTATTGGTCAAAGGGTAATCATATTTTAATTTTCAAAGACTTTTACCAAGCTGTTTTCTACGATGGATATAGCAGCTTACACTTGTACCAAATGTGTTTCAAGAATAACTTTTGGGGCTGGTGAGATGGCTCAGCGGGTAAGAGCACCCAACTGCTCTTCCAAAGGTGCAGAGTTCAAATCCCAGCAACCACATGGTGGCTCACAACCATCCTTAACAAGATCTGACTCCCTCTTCTGTAGTGTCTGAAGTCAGCTACAGTGTACTTACATATAATAAATAAATAAATCTTAAAAAAAAAAAAGAATAACTTTCAATTATTTCTGCTCTAAGGCATTCTGATTAAAGATTGTGGGTTTACCTCACCATGGTGATAAGAGGACATTTCTGCCACTGACCCAGCTAACTGGGCAACCTTCACTTCTCGCTTGTCATTCCGTTTGAAACAAGTAAACAAAACCTTTCTCTGACCTGGTTTCAAACCTTTAAAATGAAAGGAAAATCATTAGCATTTTCAATTTAGCAATTTTTGGTCACCATTCTATGATTAAAAATAGAATAAACCATCAGCACTTACCATCTACCATAGATGGGATAGATCTTTCATTATCAGAGTTTGAAAAGAGGATAAGTTCCTTGTTTATGAAGTCATTATAGGTCAGGTACGTGGTGGTTTGTCCATACAAATAATCCTAAGGGATCAAAGACAGTATTACAGGATCTGGTTGAAAATAAACTACTAAATAGAAACACTCAGAACTATCATTTGTCAGAATTATCATTTCTTCAGTCCTTGAGTTGGCACAAAACCATTAAATGCCATAGTGTTCTGCAGAAGGGACAATTGCAGGTTGTCTGAAGTCTCCTTTAGGTCCGCCCATTTAGCTGGCTGGCCATAATTTTTCCATTCATTAGAGATTAGAATCCCTATAACCATCTATTTCTTCCTTCATTTGTTGTTCGAGTATTCCTTTGACAACTCCTTTTCAAAATGCTGGCAGGACTTGTTAGAACTTGGTTTAAATTTCATCTATACAGAAATAAGTGAATTCCTCCACAAAATACTCAAAACATCAAGAGTAAACTGAGAGAAGAATCTAAGTTGATGCTTCTTTCTGTCTTTTTGTAACTGAGAACATTCTATCTCCAAAATATCTCCTGTTTCTGTCTTAATTGATTTGAATTCTATTTAATATGTTGTATGAATGAATTGCATTTGCTTATTTACATTGAACACATTCTTTATTACATTAGTATATATTCCATAATTAAAAACAAAAGCACAATAGGTGAGCCAGAAAGTGGTGACATACACCTTTAATCTCAGTGCTTGGGAGGCAGAAGACAGGTAGATCTCTTCTCTCTGAGTTCAAGGCCAGCCTGGTCTACAGAGCAAGATTTAGAACAGGCAGGTACAGAGAAAAACAAAAATAGAAACAAACGAATGATCAAAAAATAAAAACAGGGGCTGGCGAGATGGTTCAACCGGTAAGAGCACTGATTGCTCTTCCAGAGGTCCTGAGTTCAAATCCCAGCACCCACATGGTGGCTCACAACCACCTGTAATGGGATCTGATGCCCTTTTCTGGTGTGTCTGAAGATAGCTGTAGTGTACTCATGTAAATAATAAATAAATAAATCTTAAAAAAAAATAAATAAAAAATAAAAACAATAGGTATATGAGGTTGCTGCTGCCTAACCCTGCAGTCATTGCAGTGTGTAAAACATTAAACGTTTTTGTCTGGGAAGAGGAGTATTATTAACAGTTAAACTCAAGGTTTCCTACACCAGGCAAGCACTCAATCTCTGCTGTAGCTCCAGCCTTTTAAAGTTTCCTGGGCTTGGTTTTTTTTGTTGTTGTTGTTGTTTTGTTTTTTTTAACTTATTCTCTAGCCCAGCCTGTCCTGGCTGCTTTTCACATAAATTCTTCATATTACATACAATGGCACATCCTTGCAGATAACTGACCACATGATAACTGTTTATAGCAGCATCAGCATAAACATGTGAGAAATGTCTTACCACTCAACTATATATATTGGCCGGGCAGTGGTGGTGCACGCCTTTAATCCCAGCACTTGGGTGGCAGAGGCAGGCGGATTTCTGAGTTCAAGGCCAGCCTGGTCTACAGAGTGAGTTCCAGGACAGCCAGGGCTACACAGAGAAACCCTGTCTTTAAAAACCAAAAAAAAAAAAACAAAAAAGAAAAAAACAACCAAACCAAACAAAAAACTATATATATTGCCAGGTGGTGGTCTTGCCTTTGATCCCAATACTGGGAAGCAGAGGCAGGCAGATCTGTGTGAGTTCAAAGTCAGTCTGGTCTACTAAGCTAATTCCAGGCAGTCGGGGTAGGGCTACCCAGAGAAAACCTACCTGAAGGGAAACTAAAAACAAAAACCCCAAAGTCAAAAACAAACAAAAAAAGATGACAATATTTTTCTCAATGCCTTCATAATCTCATTGGTCTAGTGTTATATACTATAGTTATTACATCAAACTTTTTATTGAGAATACTACTTAGTAATTTTATTTGGTGTAGCATCAATTATAAAGTCAATTAAATAGCATAATTTATGGGATATATTTACAACTCTTACCTCAGGAAGGCCAAGTAACTTCCGCTGTCTTCTGTCTTCCATGAAATTAGTTAACCATTCCTTTCGATCTTCGACTTGTTTTTTACTAAAGGCCTACAAATTAGAAGGTGGGAAAGACATCACTGGTACTTACTGGTTCCAGCTAAAGAGAAACATCAAAAGTCCTGTTTTCTAAAGTATCTAGTTCTGTCACTAGGATGTGCTTACCAGAAACATTTTATTTCACAAAGAACTCCTCTATGGGAACTTAACTGCTGAAATTGAGCACACTCTTCTCTGGGATTTTAACTGCTCTAACTGAGCACACTGAGAGTGACTTCTGAGCAGAATGCACAAGTACAATGCGACTCTCACTCACCAGGCTGATCGCAGCATCATCTTCAGGGCCAGAGTATTTGAATTGAATACGATGTCGTTTCATATCTGCAAAATATTCCTTAGCTTCCTTTGATGTGCTGGTACCCAAACCTATAGAGGTAAACAAACATACAAAACAGATTAGTTCCCCAATAGAGCCTTACATAACAAAAAATTTCTATGTGGGTTTTATTACAAACCTTTGTAGTACTTGACTTTCCATTTTTTATGATTTGGAGTCGAACTCTTCCATTCTTCAAACTCGGGAAGACTATAGAATGCTATTTCTTGCTTATTTTTGGACACCTATTATAAAGAACACATCTCTGTAGCTTTGCACATTGTTGGCTCCCTTACATAGCATACCCAGAGTTCTAGGCACACCCAGTATTTAGCATGAGTCTTAGAATCTTTTTGCATCTTGAACATTTATACCTTTACAATGGGAGTGATAAACTCTTCTAGAAAACGATGTCGCAGAAGAGATGGCCAATTGTGATGGATAAAATTGATCAGCAAGCCTTTGATGTGGGAACCATCTTGGTCCTACAAATATTTCAAAAGACAAAGCACAAAGAACTGTTCAGAAATAAAATTATCACTGATGGGCAATTTCTCAAAAATTATTCTATGCAAATTAAAAACAAAGCCTATTCAAAAGTAAACTTACTTATCTTGTACATGTGATATATTACCATGTCAGTTTTTCTGACTAGGTGTTTGCTCGAGATAACAGGCAAAGCTTCTAATAATATCTTTCCATGGCAGGGAACTTGTGTAATAGTAAGACCTGCTTATAGTTCCCGCTGCTCTGTGGGCTATGGGAGGTGCATAGTTAAGCCCACACATTTGACACCAGTTTAAAAATCTGACAATCTCAAAAAAAAAAACCAAACAAAACAAACAAAAAGCCCCCTGACAATCTGACCTGATCTGTCATAATCATGATCTTCCCATAACGAAGAGTTTTCAATGAATCTTCATCTTCATAGTTTTTCTTGTACTGAAGACCCACAATCTTGATGATATTGTTAATTTCAGCATTTTCCATGATCTGAAAAACGTGTAAAAGGAATAAAGAGATATAACCATGTTTTGCTTGAGTGTTTATAAGTCTCCGTATTTTAAATCATTACTTTACACTTTAATAAATCAGGTCTGCTAAGATGCCAGTGAGTGAGGAAACAACACAAGCATGGAGCCTGCACTGTACACTAGTGATAGATTCTGTTCCCTCTACCAGCACTTTTGCAGTGCTGTGGATTAATCACAAGGCCTCCATGCATTCAGACAAGTGCTGCACCACCGAGTTACACGCTCAGCACTAGATTCAGATTCTAAGAACAGTATAATCACCTACCTGTTTATGAGAGGCTTCCCGCACATTGAGCATTTTTCCTCTAAGTGGGAACACCCCATATTTGTCTCTTCCAACCACTCCAAGGCCTGAAACGGCCAGAGTTTTGGCTGAGTCTCCCTCAGTCAGGATAAGTGTGCAGTCAGTAGAGTTTCGGCTCCCTAAAATAATTAATTTTAGCACATTTAACTCAATTTCAATCATAATCATTTAAACACACTGTCAAAAAACTATAATAAAGCAAAATAATATATAATAAATGATCTTGGAAGAGGATCCAACAATTATATATTTGTATATGTATAATAATGTTTTGGGTTTTTTTTGTTTTTTTGTTTGTTTTTGTTTTGAGACAGTGTTTCTCTGTGTAGCCCTGGCTGTCCTGGGACTCACTCTTTAGACCAGGCTGGCCTTGAACTCAGAAATCTGCCTGCCTCTGCCTCCCAAGTGCTGGGATTAAAGGCGTGCGCCACCACACCCGGCCTACTTTCCACATTTTTAATTAATAATAGCCCAAGAATATTAAGAGAAAATTCACAGCCAATTATGACAGCTCATGCCTGTAAGCCCAGAACATTTACAGAATAAGATCATGAATTCAAAACCAGCCTGTCTCAAAAAACCTAAAATAGAGCCAGCTAGATGCCCCTTGCCTCCAAACCTGACACCCTGGGACCCACGTGGTAAGAGGAGAAAAACCATTTTGTAGTTTGTCCTCTGACATCTGCACATGTGTGCTTTATGTAGAGTACATACAAATTTTAAAACGTTTAAGAAAAGATAATTCGAGCTGGGCATGGTGGCACATGCCTTTAATCCCAACACTTGGGAGGCAGAGGCAAGCAGATTTCTGTCCGAGGCTAGCCTGGTCTACAGAGTGAGTTCCAGGACAGCCAGGACTATACAGAGAAACCCTGTGTCGAAAAACAAACAAACAAACAAACAAACAAAAAAAGAAAAGAAAATTCGTTAGGTTTGTCTAATGTTTCCTTCCAAACTTCATACACTTCTACCTGGAACATCAGTCATTACTTTCTCAAAGTGTTCATACATATTTGTCTGTTAGTCACTTAGCAGATTTCTCAGTTATCAGATCATTGATCGTGGCACCACGGTACTTGAATGCAAATTCAAATAATCATTAATGTAGTAAATAAATGTAATGTCACAATGCTTATGTTATTCATCTCTCTCATTATGTAGCTGTGGCTAGCCTAGGACACATTAAAAACTAGGCTGGCATTGAACACAGAGATCTGCCTGGCTGTGCTAGGGAGAAAAGCGTATAAAACCATGTATGAACTTAATCTTTCTCATGATAGAGCATTTCCTTCTTTCGGTGAGTATAGTACAGAAAGACTCACGGTTATTATAGCACATGTTGCTTTAACTGTTCTGTCAGCTGCAATCACTGTGCTCTCATCATAAGTATAAGAAAAACATGGTACAATAGGGGGGTTGGTAACATCCGTGGTTTCTGGAATTCGAGGCTTTAGGAATACATCCCCATACAAATAATGAAGTATTGTAACCTCATTTCCCCTCCCTGCCCCCCCCCCCCCAGAGACAGGGTTTCTCTGTATAGCCCTGGCTGTCCTAGAACTCATTGTGTAGACAAGGCTGTCCTTGAACTCCACCTGCCTCTGCCTCCCAAGTGCTGGAATTAAAGGCATGTACTTCCACCACCCCCAGGCCTAATATCCTAATCTCTTAAACTAATGCCTTATAATATTCATGCTGCTGTTGGATATTCATTTAATATTATATTACAAATACCTGTTAGGCAGATCACTGGATTCTCTATAAAATCTTCTCAATATTACTTAAAATGTCACAAATTTAAAGTAACCTAAATATTCAATTAGAAATTGTTTAATTGTTTTTTTAAAAGAAAGTTATTCTGTCAAACATTGTAAGTGTAAAGAGAAAATATCCATGGTATGCTGTTGTTATTGAAAACAATGTTAAGTGCGTACCTGCATCATTGGCATCATCAAGTTTGGGGATTCCCTTGATTTTGTTATGTTTTACAGCTGAACACTTCTTGTTCAATTGGATTTGAGCCTTAAACTTCACCCAGTTTAGTATGCTTTCGACAATACCACAACCAATTGCCTTCAAACAGAAACATTCACATTAATTCAGTCAAATACAGAATATATAAGTCCACAGAAAAACAAGATACCTAAAAGGGGGCTGAAGATGGCTCAGCGCTGACTGCTCTTCCAGAGGTCCTGAGTTTAATTTCCAGCAACCACATGGTGGCTCACAACCATCTGTAATAGCATCTGATGCCCTCTTCTGGTGTGTCTGAAGACAGTGATAGTGTACTCATATACAATAAGTATCATATTTCAAAAACAACCAAACCATAAAGCAAAACAAAACTCAAAAAATAGCAACATTTCTAGACTGGGTGTGGTGTGTGTGATATAAGTAGCCCTGGCTCTTTCCATTCTAGCTGTTACCGTAAGGAAACTCTTGGCTCACTCAGTATTTCTGATAACCTTATGCTTGTTTGGCACTGAGCTACTTGTTGGGTGATGCAGTGGTTAAATTAGGACAAGGGAGATAGCTTGTGGATATAAGTATAAGGGCTTACTGTATAGAACCCAAGTAAATACCAGAGATATGGCAGTCTACCTCTGATGCCAGCCCTGGGAAAGGAGACAGTTGATCTCCAGTGCCAACTGTGATACTAACCACATTGACCAGCTCTAAGTTTGACTGAGAGACCCTGCCTCATGAATTATATGGAAGAGAGGAACAGAATAAGTCACAAATCCCAGGTGTCCACATCTATGCACATCTCTCAAACACATGTATGTGCCTAAAGAAACATGCACACACATATGCACACTACAAGCACATGAAAACAGAGAAACACACAATCTATGTCTGTGTCTTCATGTATTTGAAGGTATAACATGGAAGACAAGAAATTACAAGTGCTGGGCTGGCGAGATGGCTCAACCGGTAAGAGCACTGACTGCTCTTCCAAAGGTCCTGAGTTCAAATCCCAGCAACCACATGGTGGCTCACAACCACCCACAATGAGATCTGACTCCCTCTTATGGTGTGTCTGAAGACAGCTACAGTGTACTTACACATAATAAATAAATAAATAAATAAATAAATCTTAAAAAAAAAAAAAAAAATTACATTACAAGTGCTGCACGTTAATCCCAGCACCTGGGAGGCAGAGAGAGGCAGGAAGACTTCTGTGCTTACAAGGCCAGCCCATGGTCTATAGAGCAAGTTCCAGAATAGCCAAGGCTAAACAGAGAACCCTGCCTAGGTGGGCAGGGAATAATAAAAATACTAAGAAATCACAATTGTGATGAGTTATGATTGAGAAGTTTGCTACGTAGTAATAAGTTTAATATTATACTAATTTAGCTGAAAGAGAGAAGAATGTAAAGACTTTCTATAAGCAAGGAAGTTGGATTTTTTCCGAGTGGAAGATATTGAAGGATTTCAAGAATGAAACCAGAAATGTCATTCAAGAGCATCGTGGGGGAAGATGGGTAGCAACAGGAAGATTAAGAAGCTGTTACAGTGGGGCTGGAGAGGTCCTGAGTTCAATTCCCAGCAACCACATGGTGGCTCACAACCATCTGTAATTAGATCTGATGCCCTCTTGTGGTGTGTCTGAAGACAGCTATAGTGCACTTGTAAATAAATAAATAGATAAATCTCTTTAAAAAAAAAAAAAAAAAAGCTGTTACAGTAATCTGAAGAAGAGGTTAATAGTGGGAGGCTAAGGAGACATGGACAGATGCTCCTTACCGGCTAGAATGGAAGAAGGAAACAAAGAGAAAGTTCTTACTTTTTTTTTTCTCTCCAAGACAGGGTTTCTCTGTATAGCTCTGGCTGTCCTTGAACTCAGAAATCTGCCTGTCTCTCTGCCTCCCAAGTGCTGGGATTAAAGGCGTTCGCCACCACCGCCTGGCAGCTCTTACATTTTATTGGTGCCCTTTTTTTAAAAAAAAAAAAAAAAAAAAAAAGGTTTATTCTACATATGTGAGTATACTGTTGCTGTTTTCAGACACACCAGAAGAGGGTATCATACAGATAGTTGTGAGCCACCATGTGGCTGCTGGGAATTGAACTTAGGACTGCTGGAAGAGCAGTCAGTGCTCTTTAACTGCTGAGCCATCTCTGCAGATCCAAAATCTAGAGTAAGACTTTTTTTTTTTTTTTTAAAGATGTATTTATTGTTATATGTAAGTACACTGTAGCTGTCTTCACACACACAAGAAGAAGGCATCAGATCTCATCACAGATGGTTGTGAGCCACCATGTGGTCGCCAGGATTTGAACTCAGAAGAGCAGTCAGTGATCTTAACCGCTCAGCCATCTCTCCAGCCCTGTTAACCTTATCTTTTGATGAACAGAAGTATTCATTTTTTTTTTTTTTTAAGATTTATTTATTTATTATATGTAAGAACACTGTAGCTGTCCTCAAACACTCCAGAAGAGGGAGTCAGATCTTGTTACGGATGGTTGTGAGCCACCATGTGGTTGCTGGGATTTGAACTCCGGACCTTCAGAAGAGCAGTCGGGTGCTCTTACCCACTGAGCCATCTCACCAGCCCATAGAGTAAGACTTTTTAAAAAAGATTTATTTTATATATTTGAGTACACTGCTGCTGTCTTCAGACACACTAGAAGAGGTCATTGGGCCCTGTAACAGATGGTTGTAAACCACCATGTGGTTGCTGGGATTTGAACTCAGGAGACAGTGCTCTTATAAACTAACAGTTTTGTTTGATGGAAAGTAGGGCTCCTTGAAGAGGAAGAGTATTGGATAACTAGTTTAAGTTGTGTTTTGGGGGACTGCAGGCAAGCTGGGTAAGATTGATGAACCTGTCAGATCAGGCACAGGCATAGTGGTATATACCACGTAACGCTAGCACTAGTAGGGTACAAGGTAGGAGAGTCCAGCATGGGCTATGAAGCTAGATCCTATGATTTGACTATGACCTGGAAGTATGAGCTGAATTAACCCTTTCCTCCCCAACTTGCTTTTGGTCATGGTGTTTTGTCAGAGCAATAGAAACCTAACTAGGACAAGCTGGTACCAGGAGTACAGTATTCCTGTGACAGGTTTGACCATGTTTTTTTCTTTTTTTGTGGAGGAAAAGTTACTGTGGTCATGGTGTCTCTTCACAGCAATAAAAACCAAACTACGAAGTTCTGAAGAAGTATACTTCAGCAGGCAATCTTTGCTTCTATAGGGCAGAGGATAATGAAAAATAAGACATTTCTATTTTAATTTCCATGTAAGTACTCACAGCTTTGATGAACTTTTCACTTAATTGACATGTTGATCCAAAGCTCTTGGCTTGTAAAGTCATGTTTTCTTTTGTTTGAGAGTCAAAGGTTGGGTTTTCGATTAAGGCATTTACAAAAATCCACATGTGATTTTTCACCTGTAATAAAAGACGAGATAGTCACAGAAATATCTTTTATGTCCCTGTGTATGTGAACCCAAGTTTCTATACTAAGCTACATCCAGCCCCTTTCACCTTCCCACGTTTAGAAGAGGGAAGTTGATAAGGTGCACACCTGATGAGCCTTCACTGCAACGCCGCCCTTGTTCTTCTTTTTCACCACATCAACAAGTTTACCCACAATCTGATCAGCTATGTAATCGACATGCCTGCCGCCCTGAGGAAGAAAATACCAGAGCATAACTTAGACAAAGGTCTAAACCATTTTATCTATATAGTTAAAAAAAAAATAGTAAGATTTCTTAAAACTTACCTTAGAAGTAGCAATGCTGTTGACGAAGCTAATCTGCTGAAAGCCTTTCTCGCTCATCGTTAAGCACACTTCCCACCGGGGATTGACTTGTTCATGTACCACCTTCAGTGAGTTCCCAGTCTCATCTACCTTATCCTTCAAATACAAATCCACATAACTCCGGAACCCTTTCACCTGTATAGAAATTAAAGAAGGGAGTGTTAAAGTAAATTAATGGGAAACTTAAGCAAACAAACAATGGAAAATAAGATCAATAATCAACTGTGAGAGGGATGAAGAGATGGTTTAAAAAGTACTTATTAGTCTTGAAAGGACCAGCATTTAGGTCTCAGCACCCATACAGAAGCCCACGACGATCTTTAACTTCAGTTCCAAGTAATCTGATGACCTCTTCTGACCTCCGTGGGCACCAAGCATTCTTATGGAATGCACAAACGTGTGCAAGTCAATTTTGAGTTTATATTCACACATATAAAGAGAATGAGGTTGTAATTTTTTTTTTTTTGAAACTTTAGCTTCTGTGTATTTGAAAGAGGGAGCGCAGGGAGAGGAAAAGAGGGGACTCATGTGCCATGGTATGCACAGAGGTGAAGAAATTTCAGGATTCAGTCATTCCTAGCAATATGTGTTCCAGAGAATGGAACTCAGGTGGTCAGGTTCAATCCCTGGGACACACATGGTAGAGGAGAACTGATGTGTACAAAACTGTCCCGACGTCCACACACTTGCTATGGCATGTAGTATGTGCTATCACATATACACACAAAGAAATTTATAAAAGTCTCATGCTGGGAAGTGGTGGCGCACGCCTTTAATCCCAGCACTTGGAAGGCAGAGGCAGGTGGATTTCTGAGTTTAAGGACAGCCTGGTTTACAGAGTGAGTTCCAGGACAGCCAGGGCTACACAGAGAAACCCTGTCTCAAAAAAAAAAAAAAAAAAAAAAGCCATCCTGGTCTACAATAGAATTCTAGGTTACCCAGAGCTATACAGTGACAGCCTATCTCAAAAACAAAACAGATTCCCTTCACTAAGATTAAATGAGATAAAAAAAAAAAAAAAAAAAGATTAAATGAGATAGTCTTTCTTGTCTTTTTTTCCCAGGAACTTATCTGAGAAGTAATAAGAAAAATGTGGGTGGAAAACAAATTGTGCAGTTGACAGTGATGATCATGAATTCCTTTGCAGTCTGTATTCCCAGAAAAGTACTCACTGGCAGCCTATTTCCATTAAGAAAGACTTTGACATCTTTAGTGGAGCCAGCGATATCATATGCTCTTCTGACCATCAGTGCAACAATATCTTTG
The DNA here is from genome assembly GCF_900095145.1 of Mus pahari. NCBI lineage: Eukaryota > Metazoa > Chordata > Mammalia > Rodentia > Muridae > Mus > Mus pahari. The sequence continues at coordinate 66,505,310 of NC_034603.1, forward strand.
TCCAGGCTTTGCATTTTAAACTTAGATAAGTCAGGCTGGAAGGTGATGCATGTATAATCTTCTCCACTAAAGGGCTTGAGTTCCATGTCACCAGCTCTCCCCATGTTATCCATCCACGTCTATGGCAATAAAGAACAGGAAAGATGAAAAAGGCAATTCATTTCACAAACAAACTATAGGAAAATAATCTAAGTATATAGGTATCAGAAAATAATTTTATGTAGCTTAAAAATTGTTCAATTTAGCCAAACATTAATGATATTATAAATGACTATTCTACAGTTTAACAAATCACAAGATACCTATTTACCTGTTTGAACATTTTCTTGTATTCTCTACTGGCTGTTTCCACAGTAAATTTGGTGCTGAATATGTTACACAGTTTAGCTCCATAGCCATTTCGACCACCTGGGAAAGTAAATATTTAACACTATTTTATTATTACTCAACTAAATTTTTTTTCTTACGTTTATTTTCTTTTTGAATAGTAGAATGGGAACACGGCCTTGCCCATGGCAGGCCAGCAATTTACTACTGAGCCATAGCTCCTGATCTAACACAGCTTTAATATTTTGTGTGTGTGTGTGTGTGTGTGTGTGTGTGTGTGTGTGTGTGTGTGTGTGTGTATAGATCTGCTCGGGTTGGAGTTACACATAGTTGTAAAGCAGCAGCTGGGTACTGGGAATTGAATCTGGCAAATTCTAAATGCAGAGTCATTTCTCCACGTTCTTCAGTTTTCTTTATTGCTGACAAAGCTATTAAATATAGATTACTTTATTTACTAATCAATTTTCTCCTTTCTCTCCTCCTTTCTCCTTTGGTTTTTGAGACAAGGTTTCCTCTGTATAGTCAGTCCTGGCTGTCTTAAGACTTGTTCTATAGAGCTTGGCTTTTCACGGTGCCACCTGCATCTGCCTCACAAGTGTACATCATCACACCCAGCCTTCTCATTTTGAGTCAGTCTCATTATGTAACCCATGTCTGGTCTAGACCCCACATACATAAAACACTTTTATCTTTACAAAAAAATTAAGTTTTTCTTTAAAAAAGTTCTTCCCTTTGTTGAGAGTCGTGGTGCATACCTTTAATCTTAGCAGTTGGGAGACAGAGGCAGGAACATCTCTGTGGTAGATTTCCTCCTGTCTATCTCCTTGTGATGGTTTATATATGCTTGGCCCAGGGAATGGCACTATTAGGAGATATGGCCTTGTTGAGGTATGTGTGTCACTGTGGGTGTGGACATTAAGACCCTCATCCTAACTGCCTGGAAGTCAGTATTCTGCTAGCAGCCTTCAGATGAAGAAGTAGAACTCTCAGCTCTTCCTGTACCATGCCTGCCTGGATGCCGCCATGCTCCCACCTTGGTGATAATGGACAGAACCTCTGAACCTGTAAGCCAGCCCCAATTAAATGGTGTCCTTAGTCATGGTGTCTGTTTACACACAGTAAAACCCTAAGATACTCGTCTTTTTCCTTAGGTTTTTCAAGACAGGGTTTCTTTGTGTAGCTTTGGCTATGTTGAAACAAAGAGCAGCCTGATCTACATAGTAGAATTCTAGGCCAGCTAGCACTACACAGTGAACCTTTGCCTCCTGATCACTATATCCAGCTTATTCCTTTATTAAAATCTGTATTAAACTTTAATTGAGTGTTTCGTCTGTATGTATGTTAGTGCACCATATTCATGTCTGGTCCCAGAGAGGTTAGGACAGAAGATGTAGTTACAAGTATAAGACGCTCACAGTTGAACCGGAGTCCTCTTGAGGTGGAGCCAATTCTCTTAATCACTGAGCCATCTCTCTAGCCCCTAATCCTATATTTTTAATCCTCACACCGCAGACAATGATTTAAAGGATTTTTTTTTTTTTTTTTTTTTTTTTTT
>NC_034603.1:66510674-66516274 GCF_900095145.1 Mus pahari
ATGACCCAGCACAGGGGAACACCAGGGCCAAGAAGGGGGAGTGGGTGGTTAGGGGAGCAGGGGCGGGGGAAGGGTATAGGGAACTTTCGGGATAGCATTTGAAATGTAAATAAAGAAAATATCTAAGAAAAAAAAATGGAAAAAAATGTGAGCCAGGCATCCTGGCTACCCACAAAGGAACACTAGCATTTAAAACCAGAAATATAAACCCAAATTATTCTCTACTACTGGCTGCTAGCTTGCTGTTTCAATAGCATCATCAAGCCAGGCAATGGTGGCATATACCTTTAATCCCAACACTTGGGAGGCAGAAGCATGCGGATCTCTAAGTTTGAGGCCAGCCTGAGTTCCAGGACAGCCAGGACTACACAGAGAAACCCTGTCTTGAACCCCCCTTTCCCCCAGCATCATCAAAAAAGAAGTAACATCTTTCAGATGACCAGAACAATTACTGCAAATGCTGGCTGATTATTAATCATGACTGCATGATTAAGCGTCATGTCTACAAACTATTTTGAAATGGATCAGAGCAAATAGGGAAATTTGTCTTGTTTTGAGACAGGGTCTCACCATGTAATTCTAATTGGCCTGGAACTCACAAAGATCTATCTGCCTCTGCCTGTGCCTGATGGGATGAAGTATGTATGCCACTCACCATATCTGCTAAGTTTCATGTTTTGTAGTCCTGTGTCTGGACTGCACACATGTTACCACCAAGCTACACTCTCAGTCCTTTTTTTAAAGATTTATTTATTATATGTAAGTACATTGTAGCTGTTTTCAGACACACCAGAGGAGGGCATCTGATCTCATTACGGGTGGTTGTGAGCTACCATGTGGTTGCTGGGGCTTGAACTCAGGACCTCCGGAAGAGCAGTTAGTACTCTTAACTGCTGAGCCATCTCCCCAGCCCTCTCAGTCCTTTTTTTAATATAAAACTTTTATTTTGGGACATGGTCTCAGTACATTGCTCAGGCTGGCTCTCAGCTTGTCATATTCCTGCCTCAGTCTCCCAAGCAGTTAGGATTAAAGGCCTATACCACCAGACCCAACTAGAAAACTTGATTAGGTGTGCAGAGGTGTACAGATCCCTTAGTTTGGCCAGCATACTCAAGCTACATAGCAAGTTCTACATTAGCTAGAGCTACACAGTGAGACCCGGTCTACCAACTAACAAACGAACAAACAAGTATGTAAGTAAGTAGATAAATAAATAAATAAATGCACCAAAGGAAAATAAAACTAAAATAAATATTAGTTGTAATTGTTGGGTACCCACAGGCTACTTACTCATTTTAGACTCCAGTCTTTCTGCACTAATTCAAATTGTTTTTTGTTTTTTGAGACAAGGTTTCCTTATGCAACCCTGGCTTCCCTGGATTTAGCTTGAGCAAGTTGGCCTTGAACTCAGGAGACCAGCCTGCCTCTGCCTCTCAAAACTGCTGAAATTAAAAGTGTGTGCTACCATGACTATCAGGAAAGTTAACTTAAAAGATGCTATCTTCACTAGTAATCAAAGCAAGTATAACAACAAACATGAGCTTCAGCAAACAGACAGCTTCCACTTACGGATCAATTGTGACTCTAATACAAGACATCTTTGGGTCCCTTTGTTTGTTATCAGCAGCATTAACTGTAAGAAAATAAAATACACACTTAGAAGACATTAAAGTGCTTTATAATATATTAGCTCTATAACAAAGAAAAATACATTCACAAGTAAAAAAAAAAAAAATGCCATTAACAAGGCCTTAGTTTTACAGCAGTCTTTACTGTGACAGAACCACAAGCATTTCATGCTGACTTTGAACTTGCTACATGGCAGAGAACAACAACCTTGAGCTTTTGATTTTCCTGCATCTATCTCCTCAGCATTGGAATTAACACCTTGCTGGTTTATTATTGCAATTTCTGTTCACAGTACTATTTCCAGAGAAAAAAAATAATTTTCTGGACTTTATTGGACTGCTTCTTTTTTCTCCTTTTTCTTTTCTTCTTTCTTTCTTTTTTTTTTTTTTTTTTTTTGTTTTTTTTTTTTTTTTTTTTTTTTTTTTTTTTTGAGGTAGGGTCTCACTGCCCCAGAACTCACTATATACATCAAGCTGACTTTCAATCCAGACATCTGTCCACCTGTGCAGGGATTAAAGGTGTGAGCTACCACATACAGCCCAAGTATCTCACCTCTAACCACTAACTACTTGAAATGACAGCAGCTATGTCTACAGAAGGTTTGCTATGAATGACACCTAGAACTTAACCAGTAGATCTTTATATAAAAATATTTACTTACCTAGAATCTCATCAAAGATTTTATACAAACCAGGAACAAAAGTGACTTCCCTGTAGTTAATGCCAACGTCTTCATCGTAAACCCACATTTGCTAGAAGAGGCAAAGAAAGTTATTTTTATTTTATCTATTTATTTATTGTTTTGTCATTAATAGTCTAGCCTTTTCTTTTTTTGAGACAGTATCTCACTATGTAGCACTGACTGGCCAGAAACTGGCTATACAGACCAGGCTGGTCTCAAACTCAGAGATCTGCCAGCCTCTGACTCCTGAGTGCTGGGATTAAAGGCCTGCACCAACACAACTAGGAGTGAAGTCTTCTAGAATAAATGTTGAAACACACACAGAATCTGCAGTATATGCATGAATGATGGATCAGTTCCAGTGACAGTAAATAAGTAAAAAAAAAAAAAAAACCATTAACCTGACAAAGTATGCCACGACAATAAAGCAAGGGCACTTAGCTAGTTTGGTTTTACCTGGGTCACTAACTCCACAGAGCCAATGTAGGTATCTGGGCGGAGCAATATATGTTCCAGTTGAGTTTTTTTCTGATAGATTCTTTCAATAGACAATCTTTTCTTGCCATCTTCATTCTTCTTTTTGTTCATTAGCATATTTTCATTTACAGGCTAGTCATTGGGGGGAAGTAAAAATAAACTCAATTTTAGCCACAAGTTTATCATAAGTGGTCAACAAAATATCTGCAACAATGATAAAGTCAGCACACTATATCAAAACCTATCCTCTGCTTGTAGGTACTGGTAGAGTTCATATAGTTTTGAACAAACAAGTCAATTAAAATCCTTAGAACTAGGTTCTGTGGTTTGAGTATGCGTGATGCTGGGGATGGAACCTAAGGCTTTCCCTGCACGCACATGCTAGGCAAATGCTCTGACCGCTGAGCAAAATCCCCAGACCGGCTTTTCACCCCCTGTTGCAGTTTTTGAGAGTCCCATTAAATAGCTTAAGTCATCCTCCTGCCTCAGTCTCTGGAGCGGCTGCTATTTCAGGCCTGCCCCACTAGGTCTGGCTACAGGTGCCCGTTTAAATAGGTTATTTTATTTCAGCAAGTATGGACATTTCTGCCTTGAAAAATATTTTTATGTCATCGATAAACAACACTCAACTTCTTTCATCTCATGGGGAAATATGTACTGAGTGCCCACATAGGCTCGTGCAGATTTACATATGGTGGTATCCAGCCATAGCAGTTGGGATGCTAGCTATGCAAACCGTTGGCTACATTCACATCCTGAAATTGGACTTTTTTTTTTTTTTTTTTTTTTTTTGAGCCACTCGGTCGGCAACTTCCTCAATGGGAACTGCCATGCTCTGCACCTTCTGTGAGGGCCACTGAATTCGAGTATAAGCCGGCTGGAAGTCACACGGGAGCCATTAGACTACAGACCGATCGCAGGACGAATAGAACCTGCTCCCACAGACAATAAAACAGTCAAGAGGCCAGAGTAGATTATAGATATCATTTCGGAAAGAGCTTCACCCTGCCCACGGCCCCTCAAAGGCCCAGAAAATGGGGCTGACCAGATCCAGCCGGTCGCCGGCCAGCGCTCGGCCCAGGAACCTCAACTCTCGCCGCCGGCCATGAACGCAGGGGCTACGTAAAGGCTCTACCACCCGGCCCCATTCGCGAGCTGTACCTGCAGCGGTGACAACTCCATGGTGACGGTCCTGAAGGGGCTCGAGAATCCTGAAGGCGACAAAACCAGTGGGAAACGCTAGGCGACCCGCGAACCGGACGCTCCCTCACAGACGCTTGTCGGTTAGGAGAGCTTCCCTCGGTTCATTTGAACCTTCATCTAGCCCGCCCAAATCAGAGGAACCAATCACCGACTCGCTCTCATTGGCTCTGTTTGCAGCAACCAATCGTAGACAGTCTTTAATTCATAGGCGGCCTTTTCGAATGAACCAATTAGGTAAAGGGAGGCGGGAGAATCTTCAAAATGGACCAATAGCAATTGTGGCTGGGACTGACAGGAAATCTGACCATTGAGGAGGGTCCATATGCTCTGAGAGACACTGAAGAGAGACGGCATTTTAGAAGTGCAAAGTGATTGACTTAGCCGTCCTTCTGAATAAAACTAGAAAACGGATGCTCATTCTTTATTTCAGATTCGTTGAGATTACAGAGAGTCTTAATCCTGAGATGAGTTTTCCTTTTTTTTTTTTTCTGACGGAGAAAACAACGCCATCCCTCACTCAAGGCTGGCTAAGGCAGCGGTTCTCAGCCTGTGGGTCGTGACCCCTTTGGGGGGTCGCATATCAGATCGTTTACCTTACAACTCATAACAGCAGCAAAAAAAAAATTACAGTTATGAAGTAGCAATGGGCTAGTTATGGTAGGAGGGCACCACAACATGAGGCGCTGTGTTAAAGGGTCGCAACCTTGGGGAGTTGAGAAGCACTGAGTTAGTGCTGGCAAAGTTCTGGCAAGTTCTTCTTCTGCTTGCAGTCTTAGGCTTCCGTACTCGAAGAAGAGTATAGAGACGCCAGCAAAATGTCAGGCAGGGCTTACACTCCCTGTGGATCACCCCTGATACAAAGATTCATTCAGGTCTCTTCAGTGAAGCTGAGAAGCCGTCATGAGACCGGGAACTTCTTCTCCCTCAGTCAGCTGCTGAGGGAATCTGCAAGAGCTCTTTCTATTTGCCCTCTATGCCAAATGCAGTCTAGAGCCCCGTAAGAGGTTGGGGGCTCGGTGGGTTCTCAGTGGAGGAAGCTTCAATTTCCTGTGCTTAAAAAAAAAAGAAAAGAAAAAGAAAGAAATGATAGATACAAGAAGCTGGTTGTGTGTGACAGCACCTCTTTCATCTCAGCACTTGAGAGGCAGAAGCAGGTAGATCTTGGAGTTTATGGCCAGCCTGGTCTACAGAGCAAGCCACCACCCTAAAAAAAAAAAAAAAAAAAAAGCTCTCTAGCTATTATCAGCAAGGAATTCGGTAAATTTAAACATTTTTCCTTTCCAAAAGGAGCCCAAGATCAACCATTATAAAATAACTCCACGTGTCCAACAACAACCCTGCGGGCAAAGTGAAAGAGAAGGCCAATGAAGAAAAGTGGCCTGGCTGGTGGGGAAATCAAAGGAGTAGAGTTTTAACCTTATTCTGATCCTGTCTTCAGTGTTTTTAGCCTTGTCCTGTGTGTTAATAAAGGAGGATGACTTCAATGCTTAGGGCCACTAAGGACTCAGCAATTAGGACGACGTCTTCTTCTTCTTCTTCTTCTTCTTCTTCTTCTTCTTCTTCTTCTTCTTCTTCTTCTTCTTCTTCTTCTTCTTCTTCTTCTTCTTCT
>NC_034603.1:66516404-66521332 GCF_900095145.1 Mus pahari
TCAGAAATCCGCCTGCCTCTGCCTCCTAAGTGCCGGGATTAAAGGCGTGCGCCACCACTTCCTGGCCTAGGACTTGTGTCCAGGCGGGACAGAACCAGTGTGTCACTCTCTGCAGCTTTCCTTGATGTTCAGAAGGCAGGCATGCTACTGTCCTCATTCCTGGTGCACAGAAGCTGTATGGGTATGTGTGGGGCAAAAAGTGGGGTCCTGCATTCGCTCGGGGACATGGGGAGTCTGACTGCGTGCAACCTCACGGAAATACCGGGCAGGCATTGGACTGTGGAAAGCCACGGGATCCTGCTGGGGGGGGGGGGCGGAAGGCACAGTCTGGGGTCCCTGAGGACCTGCCAGAGTCGAGCTTCGACTCTCAGGCACCACAGTTGCTGGGTACCTCGGAAGAGAGGGTTGTGGGGTCTCTGGGCCGCCCGGAGGCCAGAGACAACAGGTTCTCACTCTCAGACATCCCAGATGCCGCTGTAAATCGTGGAAGAGCTGAGAACGGACCCTGGCCTGGGGGCTGAAGGATAAAGGGCAAGGAGGAGAGCTCTGGCAGGTTACAGTCTGGCTAGCACAGGTGGCTTGCTCAGTGGGCAGCTTGGGGTGGTGGCAGCTGTGGCTGTAGAGCAGGGAGGTCAGACGGGATCGAGGCGGAAGACCTGCTCCATTGCTCCAGCACGGCAGGTTCTGATGAGCAGAGACAGTCCATGCTTTTAAGGCGTTTATTATAGAAAGGCAGGGAGAGGAAGAAGTGTAGAGAAGTAGAGGTCAGCCATGGCCATGTGAAAAGAGGGAAGAAGGGAAGGCGGAGAGAGAGAGGGAGCAAGGGAGCAAGGGATAAGAAAGCAAGAGGAAGCTGGGCGGTGGTGGCACACGCCTTTAATCCCAGCACTTGGGAGGCAGCGGCAGGCGGGTTTCTGAGTTCGAGGCCAGAGGCCAGTCTGGTCTACAGAGTGAGTTCCAGGGCAGCCAGGACTACACAGAGGAACCCAGTCTCGAAAAACCAAAAAGAAAAAAGAAAAAAAAAAAGAAAGAAAGCAAGAGGAGGGGAGGGTATAGGGGACTTTCGGGATAGCATTTGAAATTTAAATGAAGAAAATATCTAATAAAAAACTTTTTTTTAATAAAAGAGAGCAAAAGAGCAAGGAAGAGGCTAGCAGCTCCTTTTATAGTGGGCTGGGCTACCTTGATGTTGCTAGGTAACTGTGGGGCAGAGCATCCTGGCTGTTGCCAGGTAACTGTGGGCATTGGCACAGTGGCTGAAGACCACACACCTCCCTGCAGGAGGCTGTGGGGGGGCTGCAGCTGCGATGGGAGCCAGGAGCCCAGGAGGTGTGGCCGAACTACCCTCCCATGAAGGCGGAAGTCACCGTCCACCAGGTCTCTGGGGTTCCAGGCCTGTGCTCCAGGAACTTGCTCTGTAAATCAGGCTGGCCTTGAACTCAAGATCAGCCTGAACTCAGATCCTCTGTCTTTGTCTCCCAAGTGCTTAGTGTTAGATATTAAAGGTAGCGTTTTTGCTCTGACCCTCCCTTCCTTCTCTTTTGCACACACAGCTTTTTTGTTGTTGTTTTTGTTTTTGTTTTTGTTTTTTTCCTGCCAGAACTTCCTTCTCCTAGGAGTCCTTTAGGGTGTCTTACAGGACTTGCAGGATCCACTGAAGGTGGAAGTAGGTGTATGTGTCTCTGTGATCAATCCGGGGCACTCCTGGAGAAGGAGCTGCCTTTCTTCACCGTAGTGGGTTGTGCAGAAACAGCCTGCCTCCATCTTAGGCTTTAGAGCCCATTTACAATAAAGACAAACTAGGCTCATTCCCTTTTATGATTAAACTTGTTTCTCAAGACTTGGCGCTATCCTCCACCTGTAACCTTTACAAATGGTTTTGCACGGTCTGTTCTAAGAATGGCAATCATGTTTCCATTTCAAAAAGTTAATAACCCAGGGCTGGAGTGATGGCTCAGCGATTAAGAGCACTGACGGCTCTTCTGCAGGTCCTGAGTTCAAGTCCCAGCAATCACATGGTGGCTCACAACCATCTGTAATGAGATCTGCTGCCCTCTTGTGGAGTGTTTGAGGATGGCTGCAGTGTACTTACATATAATAAATAAATAAATCTTTTTTAAAAAGTTAATAACCATTTTGTGACCCTACCTGTGATTCAAAAGGATTGTTATGGCTGCCTCGCTGTGACTGCCTGCTGTTACATCTGCCTTGCAATCGTGCCTTGGTTCCAGGAGGTCGATATGACTTACTTGTTGTGCTTCTGTTCCGCTCTGTAACCCCACCTATTTTGCCCACCAAAATCCCCCATTTGGAAACCCCCTACCCATGAGCTATAAAAACCTTGTCACCCTCACATCCAAGGCTGACCCCTCAAATCCTGCCTGCCCTGCAGGCAGCCCATGTATACGAATATAAAAAGCTCGTTTTAATTAATTTGGTCATGATGATTTGAGTTGGTGGTCTTTCTCCTGCCATCAGTGACATTAACTGGCTGATTGAGTGGGAGCTTTGGACTTTTTTGCCCCTCTATTTCTCTCTGCCTGCCTCTCTCTCTGTGTATCCTCCCTCCCCCTCCCCCCCATTGACCAGGAATACTACCCAGGAGTTGGGTCCCCAGATCTCCTACAGAGCTCAGCCTCTGGGAGGTCTGCCCCAAAGGGAGATAGAGGACCACATATCTTGGTGGAGAATAAGGGAGTTTCCATAGGGAAGTGACTCTGGACCATTAGCCCTCAATCTACTGAGAAGTTCCCTTTGGCAGGATGTATGTACTCGAGACAGTTTAGTGTCGAGGAATCACGGATGAGATACCACAGTGTCCTGAGTTGTACAGTGTTTTTTGTTTGTGTTAGAGTAATAAAACAGCTATAGGGAGAGAGAAGGTAGAAGGAAGGAAATGCTAAGCTTAGGTGGGATCATGTTTATTCATAGTCCAAGTGACGGGGTGTCTTTGTCACCCACATGTGTGGATAGTCAAAATGTCCACTGGGGGAGATGCAGCTCCTTCTGGGGCAGAAATGAGTTCCGTAGTCCACAAGGGAAGCTGGCAAGTGTTGTCTTTCAGCAGGGAGCAAACATTCTTTTTTTTTTTTTAGATTTATTTATTTATTTATTATATGTAAGTACACTGTAGCTGTCTTCAGACACTCCAGAAGAGGGAGTCAGATCTTGCTACGGATGGTTATGAGCCACCATGTGGTTGCTGGGATTTGAACTCAGGACCTTCGGAAGAGCAGTCAGTGCTCTTACCCACTGAGCCATCTCACCAGCCCAGGGAGCAAGCATTCTTAACACTGAGAAGAGATAAAAAATGCAGGGCGGGGGTGTTATAAGCTGTTATCTGCTGGAGGGTCTTTGTCAGAGAAGGTAGTTCTGAGTTCATTGAAGAGGGGGGTGCTCTGGTCATGGAAGAATATCAACTTGATCGACTGCAGCCAGGTGGTGGTGGCATATTCCTTTAATCCCAGGACTTAGTAGGCAAAGGCACATAGATCTCTGTAAGTTCAAGGCCAGCCTGTTCTACAGAGTTCCAGAACAGCCAGGGCTGCAGAGAGAAATCCTGTCTTGGAAAACAAACAAGCCAAAAACCACAAAAAAGACCAAAACAACCCAAAACTTGATTGGCTGCGATGGGCGAGGTGATTACCATCCTGCATTCTTGAAGATAATGAAAAGTAGTTGCTAGAGAGTTGTCTTAGGTGCTGTGAAGAGATGCCATGGCCAAGGCAAATGTTATAAAGAAAACATTTAACTGAGGCTGGCTTACAGTTCAGAGGTTCAGTCCATTATCATCGTGGTGGGAGGCATGGCAGCATGGCGGCCGACATGGTGCTGGAGGAGCTGAAGGTTCTATTTCTTGATCTGAAAACAGGAAGGAGGAGACGGATGTGTTTCACACTGGGCATAGTTTGAACATTCAAGGCCTCAAATCCCTACCTCCACAGTGACACACCTCCTCTCACAAGGCCACACCTCTTCCAATAAGACCACGCCTCCCAGTAGTGCCACTCCCTATGGCCAAGCATCCAAACACATGGATCTATGGGGGCCATACCTATTTAGACCACCACAGGGGCTATATATAATTTGGTTACAGAGTTAAAGCAAAGATTTTTCTGAGAAGACTGGGGATGAGGGAGGAACAAAGGCAGAAGAAATGGAGTGGGTAGGTGATTCGGGGTGACAGTGACTGGCCCCGTTACCAGGACTACTACACTGAAATGAACTAACAGCAGTGGCAGGGAACTACAGCATCAAAGGAAGGGAGCAGAAGAGAATAGAGGACTCATGCAAAGAATTGTCTCTGGCCCAGGATGGAAGGGAGGCCCCTTTTCATCAGTTTCTCCATAGCATCTAAAAAGTCTTTTTGCAGACATATCAGAAGAAAATTGTTGTAGATGAGAGTTATTGGGGGGAGCTTGCCTGGGACATTTTGTTTGGGCATAGGGTGAAGTTTAAAAGACAGAGTAAAAACACCAATATGAGGATAAAGAGGACGAATGACCCACAGGAGGAGGAGTCAGAGTGAGAGGGAATCAGAAGCATTTTGTCTGGTCCCTGTGTCTTTAGGCTCTACTTCAAACCAGTTAAGATTTGTCAGCATGGAAGCAGCATTGATCATGGAGGAGGGCACAAGTCCCATCCGTGGCAGCAATCAGAGCTAGTCCCTTTCCATTGTGGAACACTGCAGCAGTCAAGGATTCCTGAAGGTTGTTAAACTGGTCTGGCGAAACAGAGAAGTTAATGGATGCAAAGAAGGCTTCAGTCCAGCTGTTTTAGTTCTGAATCCTAAAAACAAGGCCCAGGGTGGATAGAAGGGGGATGAGTTGGCCCCATTAGTCTCCCTTTTAGGGGTTGCTTTCAGGGATTTTGGTGTCGGGGGTATTGGTCTCCAAGTAACAACTAACTCCTCCTCCTCCTCCTCCTCC
>NC_034603.1:66521417-66537779 GCF_900095145.1 Mus pahari
CCTCCCCCATCAGCTCCCACCTGGTCCTTCTCAACAGTCTTACAGAGTGAATTAGGGACCAGAATCATTGTTTTATAGATGTCAAAACTGAGGTCAGCTATACTGAAGAGGGGAGCTCACGGGGCACAGCTGATAAAGATGGAGCTGGCTTTGCAACCCTGGCTCTGACAGTGGGACACCAAAGCTCTCAATCTTACAGCTGGTGCATACAAGTCTGGGAGCAGCGATCTTCTCTGTCACTGGCCCTCTGGGTTCCCTCTAGCATAGGGCCCAGTTTCTGATGTTCCTCTGGCACTGTGATTTGGTAGGATGAGAATCTGACTGCACAGATCTGGAAATTTGCTATCCCCAAACATCAAGTCTCTGGAGACACAGCGGGCTAAAGCAGTGTGGCCAGGCTTCAGGTACAATAAGCCTTGTTTCTGGAGCCACATAGTCTTGTCCCTCTGCCCTCAACCCTCCAGTCCCCACCTCCAGAGTACAGCTTCTTCTGTTAGGCCACGGATAAGACTGCAGCAGAAGAGATTCCTGGTGTGTGAGGGGGGGGAAAGTACTGGGTTTCCCTCTGAGAGACTGCCTTCCCACAGTTAGGCTTAGACCTGGGGTTCCAGGGCTGTGTCTTCAGCACCCTGAATGGGAGTATCAGAACTGTTAGGTTGGCTCTACAGCTGGCTCATGGGGAAGACACATCTGCCCCAGGCACAGGGACCTTGGTCACTGAAGCTCAAGGGGCAGGGGCTCAGCACTGACACCATTGCCCAATGATGGAAGAGACACTGTTAGGTTTGAGGAAACCCAAGGCTATGGTACCTCTGTGTGTGTATGAATGTGTGCACGTATGTATGTCCATGTGTATGCATCTGCATGTGTGTGGATGTATATATATGTGTGTGCACATGTCCATGTACATACAAGTCTGTTCATATGTGTCTATGTGTATGCATGTGTATGTAAGTATGTATGTATATATGTATGTATATGTGCTCATATGTGTGTATGTGTTGAAGGCTGGGTGTGAATTGCCTGGAGCTCTATCTATATGTGGGTTTATATGGTTACCATGGTAACTATGATCACAATGGCTAATGTACTGACACCAACCCTGCCAGACATAGTGTCATCCCTGCAGTTTTGCCCAGTCCTCTCAGGCTGGGCTGACACTATTCCTCAGTTATAACTGAGGGCATTCGAGGATAGAGGGAAGGTATCACTTCGCTAAATCTCAAAGCCAGTCAATAGCAAATCCAGGACCACTTTAGGCATTTTGGCTTCTAACTCGCTTGGCCAGTCATGGTTAATACTACTCACTGGACACTTACTATTTATTAGGTACCATTTTCAGTATTTTATCGAGGGCTGGCTTTCTTTCTTTCTTTCTTTCTTTCTTTCTTTCTTTCTTTCTTTCTTTCTCTCTTTTGTTTTAGACAGGATTTCTCTGTGTAACATCTTATCCTGGAACTCACTTTGTAGACCAGGCTGACCTTGAACTCACAGAGATCCACCTGCTTCTGCCTCCCAAGTGCTGGGATTAAAGGTGTGCATCACCACCATGCCCAGACTTTTTTTTTTTTTTTTTAATTTAATCATCTTGGTCATCTTAGGTAACATTAACTTCCTATGAAAGATAGGGATGGTCTGGAGAGATGGCTCAGTGGTTAAGATCACTGACTGCTCTTCCAAAGGTCCTGAGTTCAATTCCCAGCAACCACATGGTGGCCCATCTGTAATGGAATCTGAAGACAGTTACAGTGTACTCACACACATAAAATAAATATTTTTTTATATATAAAGATTTATTTTTTGATATTTTTTTTAAAGATTTATTTATTTATTATATGTAAGTACACTGTAGCTGTCTTCAGACACTCCAGAAGAGGGTGTCAGATCTTGTTACGGATGGTTATGAGCCACCATGTGGTTGCTGGGATTTGAACTCCGGAACTTCAGAAGAGCAGTTGGGTGCTCTTACCCACTGAGCCATCTCACCAGCCCCCTATTTTTTGATATTTTAATTTAATGATATCTTTTGCTTGGCTCATCCTTCTTTCCAAACCCTCCCATATACCCCTCTTTGTTTCTTTCAAGTTCATGGCCATTTTATATTAATTGTTACATGCATATGTGCATATCTCTGTCACACTTACATGGTTACATAAAGACCTACTTAAGTTTAAGCCAAGTGTTCTAATGCTTGGAGCCATGAGCATCCCTTACTAAAACTCTATGGCTTAGAAGGAAGTAAGCTCACTTCCAATACCAGGAAAGATGAGAGTTAAAGAACAGCATGGTGCTTGATACATATGACCATTTTAAATGCATTTTTTGAACTTTTTAAAACAGAAGAAAAATGGAAAAGGCAAGGAAACAAACTCTATTAGTCATGTTATTATTGTCTCAGAAGATCATATTCATTTGCATTGCATTCACTTTGCATTCATCATGAGGGAACTTTCTAATTCCCCAGCAAAGGGGCCAGAGCACTGGCTAACATCTGGACTCTTTTGACAGGAATACAGTAAGGCTGACTTAAATGTCATCACTACAAAACAACAAACAAAAGATGTCATTTTCAAAACACTTTATTTAGGTGTGTGTGTGATTTATGTCAGAAGACAACTTTCAGGAATCTGTTTTCTTCCTTCCCCAGGCAGGTTTTGGGTGATGGAACTCAAGTCTTCATGCTTGGCAGCAAACACCTTTGCCAGCTGAGCTGTCTCTTAGCCTCTTTTTTTTTTTAATTTTTTTTTTATTTTTTTTTAAATGAAGTATAGGGTTTGAGGGGCTAGCTCAGTGGGTAAGGTGCCTGAAGCACAGACATGAGGACAGTTAGGATTCTACAGCACTGATATAAAAGCTGGGTGTGGTCACCTGCATCTCTAACCTTAGGTAGTGTCCACAGTGGGCAGGCAGGCTGATCCCCTGACCACACTAGCATCCAGTTTAGCCATCACTGAGCACCAGGTTCAGGGTGAGACCCTGTTTCAAAAGCTAGGGTGGAGAGTGATGGAGGAGACAGCTGATGCCAGCCTCTGCTTTTGCATGCTCTTAAACAACATGTACCTTTTCAGAACAGTGCTGCATGCGTGCGTGCGTGCGTGCGTGCATGTGCGCGCGCACACAGACACACACACACACACACACACACACACACACACATGAAACTGCAACCACAGACACACATATGCTACACCCATATATACACCAACCCATTAAATTATAGCACTGTCGGGTTTCATCCAACTATGCAGATCTATGTCTGTGAGGCTTGGGATCTGAGGACCTTAAAGAATGTGGCAGACTACCATCTAATGCTATAGACAGCTTTACTTCAGTTCCAGTGTGCCTTTATAGATGAGGGGGACAAAGAGAGTAGTGATCCAAGGAAGGCTGAGTTCAGAAGAATCACATAACTAAATGTCAGTAAGCACACACTAAGTATTAACAGAGCAGCCCATTCCCAGAACTTTCTCAGGGCAGACCAATCTAAACACAATTACCTGGCATGTGCTAGAGATTCTTTCTGGGAAAGCATGAAGCAAGGCAGAAGGCCAGATCCAGATCCAGGACCCACTGAGGACAGCGCTCAGCTCAGCCTTTTCACCAGATTGCGTTCGATAGCTAGGTTCCGACACCCAACAAGAATAAACATGTCTTACAAATTGAATGGAAATGTTTGTCGCAGGAGCACAAAAATCACATCCAAGAACAATTCAGGGAACAGAATGCACTTGAGGTAAAGGCCCTCTGCCTTTTCTCCTGGAGTCTCTCTCTCACAGTTCCCCAAGGCATTGCTCACCACGCATAATTCCTCTGACCATGTTCTGACATAGCCTATGTACGGATAAGTGTGCAGAAATGAAAAAATGTTTAGCTCAGTGAATACTCCCATAATGAGTGTATGTACCAGATAAATAACTGATAATTGTTAATCATATTCCATAAGTTTGTCCCCATTCTTTTTCCTGATGGTAATTTGTAACTTTAATTATTTTCAAATCCTATTTTTAACGATGGTTCTTAAATGCTTTAACCTCCCTTGTAGCCCACCGCTCACCAGAGGTAGTTGAAAGGAAAGGATTCTTGGGAAGTGGAGCTGTTTAGAAAGGTTCTTTGGCTGGAAATCGGCAGTTCAGTTCACAGGTTAGCAGTGACAGCTCGATCCACTCTCAAATACCTCACGGATACACCAGAAGTACATGCAGTTTGGTGGAGTCAGGTTAGCAACAGCGGTGACATGACCTAGCAGAGACAGCCAGGCCTCAGCCTTGGCTCAAGTCAGCAGGAGGGACCAACAGGAGCACCAGGAGAAGTTCTCTGCTGTGCCTCTCTCAGGGAAGGGAAGATCAGTGAGGACACAAGACCCACAAGCATTGCACGGCTAGCTGTACCAGCAACCCGAGCTCTCCCTCCGTTACTCCTTAGAGTCCTATCTATACCCTCTGAACATCCCGTGTTCTCCACATGCCTTGCCTAAGCACAGGTCTTACTACCTCAGCAAAACACCATCCAACACAACTTACTCTCCAAAGAACCCTTAAGTTTCCACTTCAGACAGGGTTTCTCTGTATAGCCCTGGCTGTCCTGGAACTCACTTTGTAGACCAGGGTAGCCTTGTACTCAGACATCCGCCTGCCTCTGCCTCCCGAGTGCTGGGATTAAAGGCGTGCGCCACCACCGCCCGGCTGAATTGACAGTTTTACTACGTGAGTACTAGGAATGGAAGCTTATACAGAAGAACAGCCAGTGTTCTCAACCACTGAGCCATCCCTCCTGTACCAACAGTGAGTATTTTATTTTATTTTATTTTTTTAAAGATTTATTTATTTATTTATTTATTTATTTATTATATGTGAGTACACTGTAGCTGTAGAGTCAGATCTTGTTACGGATGGTTATGAGCCACCATGTGGTTGCTGGGATTTGAACTTCGGACCTTCGGAAGAGCAGTCGGGTGCTCTTACCCACCGAGTCATCTCACCAGCCCCAACAGTGAGTATTTTAAACAGCACCTTGTGAAGGCACTTGAACACCTTTTAGAACACACACCTTTGTATTGGGAATGTACATCTAGGGGGCAGAATTACAGGTTGCTTCCAGTCCGTTGTACATATTTATCTTCTTACTATCAGTATGAGCTGAAAACCCTTTTCCTCTACAACGTGGTATAGGGACCGATGATTCCATAGACGAGGTGTGGAAGTCAGCAGAGGGCGGTGTGCAGACTCCTAGTGCTACTAGAGAAAGAGAAGCCATACAGCTGTGGGAGAAAGGATATAGGGGTGTGTACAGGTGTTGTGATTTCTCTGCATCTCAACCTATTCTCTGGGGTTTGCTAACTCCATGACCCACTGTGGAGGCCCTCGAAGCTTAGAGCCCTTTTGGGGTTCTCTTTTTGGCTCAGCAGACTCTTTGGTAAAGAGTTTCTTTCTTTTTTTTTTTTAAGATTTATTTATTATGTATATGAGCTTTATTTATTTTTATATGTAAACACACTGTAGTTGTCTTTAGAGGGTGTCAGATCCCATTACGGGTGGTTGTGAGCCATCATGTGGTTGCTGGGACTTGAACTCAGGACCTTCAGAGGAGCAGTCAGTGCTCTTACCCACTGAGCCATCTCACCAGCCCAATAGTTTCTTTAGTGGCTGAGTAACAAGCACTTTGTTCCCCAGAGTTGGGCAGGGCCTGGGAGCCCTCTAGTGTATGGAGGAGAAAGGGCAGGGATCTCACATTGATTCTGGGTTTCTGACCAAAGGGATCAGGGAAGACAAGACAAGTACTATCTCTAAGCCGGCAGCACCTGGCTCTGTCTGCGGAGAGTCTGCAGAATTTTCTAGATTGCACTGTCTTCTCTCCCTTCCATCCTCCCCTGAGTTCTGAACTTGTGGTAACAGCTCCGGCACAGAGGCAGGTGTGTGCACAGCACGTGGATGCAGTACACACAGGACTTGCTGGATCCTTTGCTACCTGCATGCCTTTGGGTGAGCCTTGTCGTTTTCTGGGTGGTGACAGCCCTTTCACGGAGTCCGGCCTTGTTCACTTGGCTTGTCTTCTGTATAGGCTTCTGTCAGTGAGAAAGAGATTCAATTGCTGCCCACTGGCCTGGAGACAACGCAGACTCTGGAGGGCTGGGAGCTATGTCAGAGGGGGCTTTGTATTTCCACAAAAGAGCTCCCGAAGTTTGATGGTGGTGGTGGTGGTGGTGGTGGTGGTGGCGCCGCACGCCTTTAATCCCAGCACTTGGGAAGCAGAGGCAGGTGGAATTCTTGAGTTCGGGGCAGGGCTCCACAAAAAACAAAAACAAACAAACAAAAAACAAAGAGTAAAAGCAAACAAATAAAGCTCCCCCCCCCCCAGAATTCTAATATTCCAAAATTGCCAGAGGTGGACAGGGCTTCCAAATTCAACGGGTTCTCCCAACCCCCTGTACAAAGAGTGAGGCCGTAGTGAGGGAGAGAAGTGGTCACAGAGCTGGAAAGTGGCTGATCTGAAGATAAGAGATAGGATGCTCGGGCTGGTGAGATGGCTCAGCGGGTAAGAGCACCCGACTGCTCTTCCAAAGGTGTAGAGTTCAAATCCCAGCAACCACATGGTGGCTCAAACCATCCTTAATGAGATCTGACTCCCTCTTCTGGTGTGTCTGAAGACAGCTACAGTGTACTTACATATAATAAATAAATAAATAAATCTTAAAAAAAAAAAAAAGAAAAAGAAATAGGATGCCCACCAGCCCCAGTGCAGATAGTCTGAATACCCTCATCGCGCCTCCTCCCTTGCCCCAGAGTCTTGGCCTGTCCTGAGGCAAGAGCCTGGACTCTGGAGATAGGCTGGGCAGGAGTTCTCTCTGCATTGTGGGGCCTCTCTGCAGATCCTGGCTCTCCTGATTACATCTCTGCAAGTAGGCAGGAAGAAGGCAGTCCTGATATGCTTTTGCTTGGCCCACACGTGGGGGCAACTATGGGGCTGTCCTATCAGTACTTGGATGTCGGCGGATAGGAAGGGGATTCGTGTAGACACAATGAAGTCCAGGGCAGTGAGGAGTGGGCTGGAAAGCAAACTTATAAAGAGGCCTGAGACATAGTCCCATACTGAGGCTGCCTCCACTGACTCCCCATGCTCAGCTTAAACTCTGTGTCACAGTCTTCTGCCCTTGACTTCCGTGTAGAGTGTTTCCGACGGCTGACTCAAGGGACAGTGAGGCGTAAGAGCTAATTGTGCAGACTGGAACCAGACAGCTTAGGTTCACATCTTTGTCCCTCGACCTGCTATGTGACTTTGAGTAAGTTATGTAATCCTTATGTGCCTTGTTTTTCCTGTCTTAAAAAGACAACGCTGATAACGCTGACTTCATGAAGCTCCCTGTGACACGGTCAATGGTAGTTAAAGGGTTAATTCCCATAATTATATATTTTTGTCTATTCCATCAGACATGATGCCCCCGAGAGCAAGCTTATCAGATTGGGCATTCCCTGAGAACAGAATTTATTTATTTATTTATTTATGAGGTCTCACTATATCCTGAAACTAACTATATAGACCAGGCTGATCTCCAACTCACAGCGCTCCTCCTGCCTCTGCCTGTGCTGGGATTAAATATATGCACCACCGTGCCCAGTCAAAACTCTGTCTTTATTGGCTTTGAGAGCCCTGACCCCAACCCCCCAAACTGTTCTCTGAGGTCAGCAGAAGTCTGGAATTGTCCCAGGAAGGCAGCTAATGAGACTGACTGATCAACAAGTCAGGGAAAGAATGGGTAGGAAGGGGCTGGATGAACGGTGCGGGAGGAGTTTCCTCATCTGTGCACCAGGTAGAGTATCTTCCCAGGTCCCAGGAAGCAGGGACTGATAAAGTTGTCCACGCTGTGGCCCAGGCAAGAGCAGGGAAACAGGATTGAGTTCTGCTTCCCAGCCCACAGGAGGCACAGCCAGGTGGAGGGACCAGCCTGTACCAGTGACTCTGCCTGTGGATTTCAGACCCCTCCCTTTCTTTTTGAGGGTGGTGATGGTTTGAGAGAGTCACTGTATGGCCCAGGCTGGCCTCTCCTAAGTACTGGGAGTATAGGCCTGGGTAAAATGGCCTTCAGGGGGTACAGAGATTTGAACCTAGGACCTCATGCATGAGGACCTTACTTGTAGGTAAGTACGCTACAAGTAAGCTACATATATCTCCAGTTCTCAGAACCCCTGCCATATCACCTCATGTGTTTTTCTAACCACTCTCCATGGTTGAGCCCATGAGTTTTGCCCCTTCCCACTTCCTTTTTACCTCCCTTCCTTCATTTCTTCAATGATGAAAATTACCCATTTATATGTTTAAATGGGGACCTGGAGACAGATGGCTCAGCTTCCAGTGAACTCCAGTTCAGGTCCCAGCAGATCTCAGGTGGCTTACTGTGCCTATAACCCCAGCTCCAAGAGATCTGATGCTTCTGGCCTCTCTGCCTCTGTGGGTTTGGGCACTCATGTACACATCCACTTAACAGACACACACTTATACACATAATCAAAAAACAAAAACAAAAACAAAAACAAAAACTAGGGCAGGCTGGAGAGATGGCTCAGTGGTTAAGAGCCCTGACTGCTCTTCCAAAGGTCCTGAGTTCAATTCCCAGCAAGCACACAGTGGCTCACAACCCTCTGTAAAGGGATCTGATGCCTTCTTCTGGTGTGTCTGAAGACAGCAATGGTGTGCTCATATTAAATAAATAAATCTTTAAGAAAAACACTATGGCTTGATAGCCTATCTTCAGTGCTAGCACTCAGGAACCAGAGGTAAGTGGATCTTCAGGAGTTCAAGGTTAGGGGCTGGTGAGATGGCTCAGTGGTTAAGAGCACCTACTGCTCTTCTGAAGGTCCTGAGTTCAGTTCCCAGCAACCACATGATCTGACTCCCTCTTCTGGAGTGTCTGAAGACAGCTACAGTGTATTTACATATTATAAATAAATAAATAAATCTTAAAAAAAAAAAAAGAGTTCAAGGCTAGCCTGGTCTACATAGTGACTTCTAGGCCAGCAAAGGTGACATAATGAGACCCCTGTCTCAAAATAAATACCAGTGAATCCTTTTTTTTTTTTTTAAAAAAAGATGTTAAGTAGCAGATAACACCAGCAGTGAATATTTCTCATGTCCCGGAGGTAAAACTGGCTTCGAGTGTCTCTGAGCCCCCATGTGTCCCACATAAATATCTCTTAGAGCACCTGTCCATGTCTTAGAAAACTTATTTTCATTACACACTTGTCTTCTCTCTCCTTGAGGCCAAAGTCCTGGAATAATAAGTGCTTAGTGAATGTATCTTATGTGGAGAGCCATGCTTGGGCTCTGAGGCTAGGCAGTGGTGGGGGTGGGGGAGGGGAGAGACACCAGAGGAAGGTTTGGGGGCAGAGGAGGTGTTGGGGTTGTAGGGTGGGGCCCTCTGTCTCATCTAGAAACCTGTACAGAATACCCACTTTCACCAGCACTCATGTCTATTCATCTTGGGTTTGCTGTCTGGCCCCCAAGTTGGGTGCTGGGCTTCAGAACTATCCTTATTGGTCCTTCTTGTTCCCACAGGAGCTCCAAGAAGTGGCATAGGTGGTGATCATCAGTCTTCCTTTTAGCTAGACACAAACTTCAACTTCGTGCATTACGTGCATTACGTAGAAGGCTGACTGGGTTTGAGGATGAGAGTGGGGCAGGGACTGGCTTCCGAATCAAAAACAAAACAAAACAAAAGCAAAAACAAAACAAAACAAAACAAAAACCCGCTGGCTTCCCCGAGGAGCTTGAAGAACCCGTTCTGTTCACTTTTCTCTATGGCAGATGGGACAGGAGAGACCCAACTTTATCCTTGCGATGTGACTGAGGGAAGGAATCCTAACACTTCAACCCTCCTGCAGTCTGAGAGGTTGCCAGTAGGTGCCGTCAGTTCGCAACTTTTTGGTCTGTCTTCCAGGTCCGGGTCTTGGAGCCTTTCTCCCTCCAACCGCGCCGAGAGTCTGCAGTACTGAAAGTGGGAGGTGGCCTAATTCCCCGGAGGCTTAAAGACCCTGACTCTGGGACAAAGAACCGGAAGAGGTCTAGGAAATCTTTAGGTTGATTGCTCCTCGGATGTTTAACCCAATCCCTCCCGACCCCGTCCACCCTCAAAATCCTTCGGACCTCCGACTGTGCCTGCACAGACACTGAAGCGAACTCCTTGGTTGGGGAGGACGAGGAGGCGTAGGGAGAAAGGAAAAGGAAGGTGGTAGGAGGTGGGTCTCTCCTCCAAACGCGACTCTAGATCAATTCCGGTTTCCAACAGGATTGCTACGAGGGGAAGGGTTATGTTTATCAATAGAGGTGTCACTCAGGGGCAAAGTGGCGTCGGGAAAATTAAAAGAAGGCTTCCCTTTCTGGAAATCTTTGACTGCCATCTACTGGGAAACTGTTGCAGTAACGATGCAAATACACAATGAGTACAAGAAGTGGAGCCCCCTGGAGTTGTTCGACTCACATCTTGTACAAAGCCAGTGGCAGTCTCCTTCCAGAATCTAAGCAGGGCGGTAGAGGGAAAAACATCTAGGAAGGAGGAAGAGGCTTGGCACTTTGTCCTGGAGTTCTGGAAGCAGAGTGCAGCAAGGCCCAAATGGAACCTGGGGCAGGGGTCAAGCGGCAGAGGTTCAGGGGCAAGCGAGAAGACTGCCTATTGGCACCTTGGGGCCAGAGCTCTCCTGGACCCCTTGCAGAATGCTTGCTTGGTCGCTTTGCCCCACTTTAGCGTGGTCTCTAGAGGTTGAGACTGGACATACCCGGGGGTGGGTGGGTGGGGGTGGCCGGAGGGCTCTGGCCCGGGATGGGGACTGAACAAGAGGATCTTGAGTCCGCTATGAGGTCAGGTTCCCTGTGGCAGCACGAGGATCTCCTAGTTGTCTGGGAAGGACTCCTTCGAGGTCGAGGGAGGGGACCAAGCAACATCCCCTTCGCTTTCCTTCGCCCTGCTTCCTTTCCAGGGTCCAGCTCAAAGGCTCTCGGCGCGCGGGCCACCGCTTCCAAACTGCGTCGCTTTCTTCGGCGGGGCAAAGGACTTTCAGATGTTGTAGCGTTGGCGGCGACTCAGGCCAGCGCCCCCTCCCCCCTAACGGCCTCTTCTCCCGCTCCATTGCTCCAGTTCCCCCTCGCCCTCCCCTGCTCTCCCACCTCGGGGACGGCGCTGGGGGTGTGGCCAGGGGGCCGGTATAAAGTCCCGGGAGCCGGTCCCGGGCAGCCGCTCAGCCCCCTGCCCCCCGCCGCCTGCTGGGCCGGCCGAGGATGCAGCGCAGCGCCTCGGTGGCCAGGCTCGCTCCGCTCCAGCGTGCTTGCTAACTTCCCCGGCTCCGTCTCTGCCTGCCGGGGTCGCCCCGTGTCCCTGCGCCCTCCGGGTCTGGTTCTCTAAGCTCTCTGGGCGCTGCCTCCGGGTCCCTTGCAGCCCGCTCGCGAGCCCGCGCTCCCCTCCTGCGCCCCACCCTCGTCCTCACCATGCTGTCCTTCGGCCTCGTGGCCGCCCTGCTGCTGGCCGCAGGGCCTCGGCCGAGCCTGGGCGACGAAGCCATCCACTGCCCCCCTTGCTCCGAGGAGAAGCTGGCGCGCTGCCGCCCCCCCGTGGGTTGCGAGGAGTTGGTGCGGGAGCCTGGCTGCGGTTGTTGCGCCACTTGCGCCCTGGGCTTGGGGATGCCCTGCGGGGTGTATACCCCACGCTGTGGTTCAGGCATGCGCTGCTACCCTCCCCGGGGGGTGGAGAAGCCCCTGCGTACATTGATGCACGGGCAAGGCGTGTGCACGGAGCTGTCGGAAATCGAAGCCATCCAGGAAAGCCTGCAGACCTCTGGTAAGGTACACCTACCTTCCCTCTGCCACATTTCCCAAACACCCTCCTCCCTGCAACTTGGTTCCCATTCTGACTGGTCTGAAAGGCCCGTCAGTGCCCCCCTGTGAGTTGAGGAGAAGGGAGGTACGTGGCAGAGCTTGGTAGGAACAGCCAAGAAAGCTGGCACTTAATTCCAGCACCAGTTGCCACTGGTCGAGGGAAACCTATCCCACCTCTTCATCTCAGACCTCCCAAGTACTTTGGGAAGAGGGGCCTTGACCTCAGTGGTAAGCCTGGCTCCTGAGGTAAGTTAAATGACCTAATTCAGTTACATTTGTCATCCAGAGTTAGAAGACTGCGATGATAAGGAGTGTGTGTGTGTGTGTGTGTGTGCGTGTGTGTGCGCGCGTGTATGCGTGTGTGCGTAGTGCGTGCATGTGTCTGTGTGGGGGATAAGGATGGTGTGTGTGTGTATGTTTGTGTATGTTTGTGTGATAAGGATGGTATGTATGTGTATTTGCGCGGGGGTGGTGGTGGTGGTGGTGGTGGTGTGTGTGTGTGTGTGTGTGTGTGTGTGTGTGTGTTGGGACGGTTCCTTTCTGTTCCTGATCCAGAGCCTGATCCACACCCAGTCTCAGGTGAGGGGTATGAGGAGCCAGGGGCTGGGCCTTTCACTCATCACCCCGGGGGTGAAGTGGGACAAACAAATCAGAAGAACCTCCGGGGTAAAGAACAGGAGACTTAGCCTTCCCCTAAAGGCTCAGAAAGCAAAGGAAGAGAAGGCAGGGCTTTCTGCCAGGTTGGAACATCCAGGTTCCTCGCCCTTCCTTCTGGCAGGTGCCATCCGAGGGGGCGGGAGGGAAATGCCAGTTGCTGGTCCTGAGTTGCAGACCCTTGGGTATATGGGACTGAGAGGAAGGGAGGGCTAGACAGACAGATCTTGTATTTATTTATTCCTTCTCCTTTGTCCACTTGTCGGTGGGCCTTTCTCAGTTTCTTCTTGGAACCTTTCTCTTGTCCTTCTGCTATTTCCTGCTGTGTCTCTCAACTTCCAGTTTCACCGAACAGCCCCCAAGTTCT
Organism: Mus pahari; assembly: GCF_900095145.1. Classification (NCBI taxonomy): domain Eukaryota; kingdom Metazoa; phylum Chordata; class Mammalia; order Rodentia; family Muridae; genus Mus; species Mus pahari. The sequence continues at coordinate 66,534,295 of NC_034603.1, forward strand.
CTTTTTCTCCGTCTCCTGAGCCTGACTAGTTTCCTTCTCTTGCTCTGTCTTCATTTGGTTTTCTGCAGTCCTCCCACTTTCCATCTCAGACGCTGTCGCTCTTTTGATGTCTCTGACAGTGACTCCTTCTGCGTGCTCGGCCCCTCTCTGTCCCTCTCTGTCTCCCTGACTCTGGTTATTGGTCCCTCCTCTCTGAGCCAGGCTCTCTGAACCACCGCAGAGCTTCTCTCTTTCCTGATCTTTGAATCCTCCATTGTTGCAGTCCGGATGCTGGGACTTGAGCCCCTAGCTTCCTGCTCTGGGTCCCAGGCCACTCCACTTCCTCAATCCCCAGCAGCTTGTTAGTCCGAGGAAAGCAGGATGCAGGGAAAACAGGAAGGAGGTGGACCCCAGGGGTGCCTCTCTGCCCTTCCTGCTCCTGGGGCAAGGAGAGATGGGTCAGCAAAAAAACATTCTGGGAGAAATGCCAACCTGGCAACCAACTTTTGCTGGAGGAGGAGGAGGAGGAGGAGGAGGAAGAAGAAGAAGAGGGGGTCCTGGGGGGAGTGATTCCTTGATCTTGGGACAGTGAGACCTGGAGAGAGGGTTGCATTTTTAGGATGCCCATTTTGAGTCTTTGCTCCCTCCCAGCTGGTGGGCATCTAGCCCCAGGGTTAGTCTTCCCCTTTTCCCAACTTGAGCCCAAGCCAGAAGAGCTCATCAAGAGTCTTCTCTTCTTGTTGCATAGGAGCATCCCTGCTGTGTGGAGGAGAATCAGATCCCCTGGATCTGGAAGGCCTGGCACAGTTTCTGATCGCTCCATGGATGTGAGGCTAGCCAGCTTCAAGAGGTGTCTAGGATAGGGTGCCAATACTTCTGTCGTGGAATTGAGATCTCAAGACGCTCATTCCCCTCCCACTTCTTGACCTTGTCTTCTATGAACACAGTGGACACAACTGTTTGAGGAGGGAAAATTTGGTCACAAGAGGGCAGACCTTAGTCATTTGATTGGCAAGCTATGGCCAATGCTTTCTAGTCCTCAGAGGAGTGCGTCCTTGTCGAGCGAGGCCTGGAACCTTTGCATTCTGGGAAGAGTACCTATAGAGCTGTACCAGCCTTGCAGGATTTCTGTTGAATTACTGAGCAGGGCTCAGCCTACACCTTACACTGTCAGTAGGACTTTGTCCCTTTTAGGTCTTCAGGTTTGGCACTGGAAATGAAGGGCATTATTTTCTTTAATAATAAATAGTAAAGGGCACATAAGTCTATTTTTTTTTTTTTGTTCTTTCCTCTTGGGGCTGAGCCTTTGGCACAGCTCTCGTTCATTTTTTTCCCCCCCTTAGGGGTAGGCTATCCCTTCTCTTCCCAGCCTGCCTTGCTCTCCCCTCTGACAGGTTGGCGATCAGTACAACCAAGGCCATCAGAGGTGGGGATGGGCGTGTGCCTCAGAAGTCTACAGTTTCACATCATGGACTTGGGAAATCTGAGAGGGTGTTCGATGGGGAGGTCAAGCTTGGGACAGGGAGTTCTTAAACCAGGCTCTAGGTCCCTCCGGGACAGGGTTAAGGAACAGGCAGGCTGGGTTAATTTTTAGTCAACATAGCAAATATCCCTCCTTCAGTACTGGGAATCTAGTCCTGTCATGGAAACTGGGCTTTCCCAGACATTCTGCGCTTTAGGGGAGAGGGCTGGGAAAACATGGCTGCCTAGAGTTTTTCTTTAATATCGACATAGCCTAAACTCTTGGTGGCTCAAGTGGCCAAAGACATGTCTCCCTCCCTTCCTCTTCTCCACGTAGGCAACCACAGTGTCCTCCTCTGTCAAGTGTCTCATGGTTCTAAGGTGTTTGACAGAGAGTGTATCTATAATATGGTTCATAGATGGGCGTGGTGGTGAAGATGGAGATGAAGGAGCTGAGGCTGGGACTTTGGAGACGGTAGGGTGAGAGAGCAACGTTGGGGAGAGTCACGGGAGAGGGGAGAGGGCTTCTTTGGCTTTGCAAAGATCTCTTGTCTCATTAGAGGCCAACAGCAAGGACCAACCATGAGGGGCACGCACCCCTTGAGCAAAATCTCAGAGAAGCAACCTGATATCTGTCCTGTATTCTGCAGCTAGGGTCTCGGGGATGAAGGAAGAGAGAGGGAGTTAGGTGACCCTCTGAGTCTGGCTATCAGGATCCACTCAGTTCTTAGCCTGGGTGTCTTAGAGGGGTCAGGGGCTGGTCTTGAAGAGAAAGCATAGGAGTGGAAAAGAGGCATTGGGAACTTTGCCTCCACTGGGGGCCAGAGCTGTACACAGCTTCTCCCCGGGGGCTCCTTGTCCTGCTCTGTGGTAGAGTGAGGAGCAAGGACTTCTGCCATGGTTGGATGGCTGTCTGCCCAGCTCTAAGCAGGAACTAGATGGGAAGACCTGCTTCGTTCACATCGGCAACTCCGCCTTCTAGACAAGCTTCTCGGAGACCTAGCAAGAGGACGAGGGGTCTGTACCCCACCCCCAGGTCCTGCTCAGGGTCATCGGGACTTTGGTAGAGGGCATTAGAAGCTGAACAGTGAGTGCTAGGAAGTTAATGTTTTAGAGAGACTCAGTGTCACACCCCTCCCCCACCGAAGCTCAGTCCATCTAGAGGTGGACTCCGGATGGGTCCTTAGCCCGCCAGGTGGGCACGGATGGGTGGGGGAGAAGTTACAGATTAAATGGAGAGTCAACAAATCGTGGTGAGAGACACCCCCCCGGATGTTAGGGTGACCTGACTTGGTCTGTGTTTCTGACCAGGGCAGGGTCAGAGTACAGGAGGGGGGTATAGACAGGCACACCTGGTCGAGCATGTGTCTGGACATGTGATTGTTCGTAAACATTTGTGATTCTGCGTCTGTGGGTGGATGTGGACTTTATCTTATGAACCCAGGCGAATAAGAAGCTATTCTTCTAAGATGGTGGGTTTTTTTTTTTGTTTGTTTGTTTTTTGTTTTTGTTTTTTCTAAGTGTAGGTTCAAACCAGGGTTCTCTGGGTAGACGGTGCACACTCAGAGGCTAGCAGGCTGCTGGTGCAGCTGTGCCCAGTTAAGGCCCTCTTCAACATGGGACCATTTAATTCTGACATCAGCATAAGCCATGTTTCTGGGCTTGCTCTGTGTCCTACTCTGTTTTAGGTTTCAGCAAGCTATTCAGTCGTTCTCGTTAATAGTGACCATCTTAAATACCCATGAATAAGCCCTAAGGACTCCTTTTGTTGGCTTCTATTCACAGAAATGCCACATTGGGAAGCCCTGTTGTGGTCAAGTCTCTGGGCCATATTTGTCTGGACTTTTTTTTTTTTTGATGTTTTTTTTCCCAATTTTTATTAGGTATTTACTTCATTTACATTTTAAATGCTATCCCCAAAGTCCCCTATACCCCTCCCCCCGCTCACCTACCCACCCACTCCCCCTTCTTGGCCCTGGTGTTCCCCTGTATTGGGGCATATAAAGTTTGCAAGACCAAGGGGCCTCTCTTCCCAATGATGGCTG
>NC_034603.1:66537824-66543009 GCF_900095145.1 Mus pahari
TGTTTGCCAGGCACTGGCATAGCCTCACAAGAGACAGCTTTATCAGGGGTCCTTTCAGCAGAATCTTGCTGGTGTATGCAATAGTGTCTGCGTTTGTTGTCTGGACTTTTGCGGGCTCGTTGTATCATAGCTCTGAGACTGTAGGGTGGGGAGAAGGTGCTCTCTATCTCCTGAGGCAGCCCCCTTCTTTAAAAACTCCTAAAACAAAACTAAGAAATCATTTGAGAGCTAGGAGCCAGATGTGGTGGCACCTGCCTGTAACCCAGTACTTCGGTGGCAAAGCTAGGAGGAGGGGGGTATTAGAGGTCAGTCTCAGCTACATAGAAAGTTCGAGGCCAGCCTGGGCTATGTGAGACCCTGTCTCAAAACAAAAGAGAAAGAAAAGAGATGTTAGGGCTGGGATAGTAGCTTAGGGGTAGAATGTTTGCCTAGCCTCAAATTCCTCTTTACTGCCGAAAACTCTTCATGTTGACGGAGAAGAACCCGAGACCAGCAAAGCCATTCTGACTGAAAAGACAGCAAATCGGAGAGAATAGACTGATCGGAATGGTGTGTGCTTAAAGTCAGTCCTGAGATGTGTTATGTGAGTCCCAGTGAAGTCCTCTATCCAACTTAGCTGACTCTCCCAAGCTTGATGAAGCTCTGGGGCCTCCCTGGGACTATCCGTTCATCACATCAGCAGAAGGCTGGTGATATCTATCTGCTCCATCTATTCCTGTTCTTTAATTAGACACTAGCACTTCACTCAAGACAAAATTTGTCCGTAGTGAATCCGTACGGAATTTAACGGAAGTTTGTTTGTTTGTTTGTTATGGTTTTTTTGGATGGTTTAGATCCCTTCTTGCCCAGTGTCCCTTCGTTTATGTGCCTCTCTTCCCTTGTCCCCCAAACTAGAAGACTAAAACAAAAGCCAACTCCCCAGTTTTGACTAGGCAGAGAAATACCGTTTGACCCAGAGGCAGCAGCTCTGGGACTGTTGCCATGTATGGAGGAACCTGCTCAATCCTCAGGGAGAAAAAAAAAAAAAAAGTCCTGACGCAAACCAGATGTAACCTCCTGTCCGCCTGCCAACATCTGGAATGCTGGCAGGGCCTCTGCACTTGGGCTCGCATTGAGCTGCCAAGTCTGAGGATTTTCAGAGGTGGCTCTGATGTGCTGAGAAGCCTTCCAGCCTCTTTCTCCAGCTCAGCCTTGCCTTCTGGCCCTGGCAGGCAAGAGCGAGCAGCAGGTCACACTGCAGGGCTTTCTGGATGGGGCAGCTCACATAGAGCCTGCAGGAGGGGCTATGCGGATGGGGGTCTGCCCTCCTAATTTGCATCTCCAGATAGCCCATTGCCTGCTTCTGGTTGACTCCCGTGGATACTGAATGGGGGTTCAAGTTTAAGGTTGTGAGACTTAAAGGTAGAGGTTGGAGAAATGTGTGTGGTTGTTTTCTTTGTTCTGGGGCTACACGGGGGGCTTGGTCTCTTGTCTGCCTGTCTGTCTGTCTCCCTCTCCCTCTCTCTCTCTCCCCCTCTCTCATGCAGACGCACACACTCACAGACGCAGACGGTGGGAGAACCTTTGGGGCCAGACTCCTTGCTCATGGAAAATATGATTTTAGCCCTAGGGATCCCCGGCAGGCTCAGCCAGATGCTGAAAGAGCAGAGAAGGAGACAGGAAGAGTGAGCAGATGGAGAGGGGGATGGTGGGAGGAGTTGAACAGAGAGGGAGAAGATCCAGTAGTGCCCCCCCTCCCATTGCCTGCCTCAGACCTCCCTGCAGGGCCCAAGGGACCCCCCCCCCGCCATCTGGGCAGTTGCAGCTGGTGATTCATCATGGTGACCTGGGTGGGGAGAGGAACAAGCCAAGGACTTCAAGAGGAATATGCTCCCAAAGAGATCCAGAGGAGTGGGGTGGGGGGGTGCTCCTGTTCCTTCCCTCCCACCCGGAGACTCAGCCGGGTGCAGTGGAGACTCCCAGTGGAGGAGGAAGCTGGGGGCGCTGTGCTGGAGGGGCGTGAACCTCTGTTCTGATGCTGACCTTTGTCTTTCTTGGATGCCCCTACAGACAAGGATGAGAGCGAACATCCCAACAACAGCTTCAACCCCTGCAGTGCCCATGATCACAGGTGCCTGCAGAAGCACATGGCCAAAATTAGAGATCGGAGCAAGATGAAGGTCGTGGGGACACCTCGGGAGGAACCCCGTCCTGTGGTGAGCACCTCTGACCCACAGATGTGCATGCTTATAGATAGGCCACAATGACTAGACCTGGGCTGTGTTCACCCAGCAAACGCTCCCTGTGTGTAACAGGACCTCATTGGTATCCCGGAGAGAGTCCTTCTTTCTCTCTGTGATTCCTTTTGTGTTCTGCACATGAGTATTGGCACAGCCAGTAGACTGATAAAGCAGGGCCCGAGCTCCCTAGTGTTTCTTGGTCCTTTTTGTTTGGTTAGTTGGTTTGGTTTTTCGAGACCAGTTTCTCTGTGTAGCCCTGGCTGTCCTGGAACTCGCTCTGTAGACCACGCTTGCCTTGAATTCAGAGACCGGATTGCCCTCTGCCTTCCCTAGTACTGGGATTAAAGGCACACATCACCCCAGCCTGTTTTTTGTTTTGTTTCCCTTTGCAGCCCATGCTGGCCCAGAACTTCCTAAATATAGCAGGCTAGCTTTGAACTTGCAGCCGTTCTCCTGCTTCTGCTTCCAGAGGGCAGACATTGCAGACGTGTGTCCTTATCTCCTGCTTCTTTGGGGGTGCTGAATGTCAAAACCTCCTCCTGGATGTCCACTCTTGGTGCCTGAGTCTGAGTTTCTGGTTTCACTTCTTGAACCCCTGCCCAGCACCCAGGCCTTGATCTTCCTGCCTTTCTCATGGGCTGAGCAGTGTGCACTTCTGTCCCCAGCCCCAGGGTTCCTGCCAGAGCGAGCTGCACCGGGCCCTGGAGCGGCTGGCCGCCTCGCAGAGCCGTACCCACGAAGACCTCTTCATCATCCCCATTCCAAACTGTGACCGCAACGGCAACTTCCACCCCAAACAGGTGGGTCTCCCTTCCTGCTGCTCTGCCCTGGCCTCAGCCTGGAGAACTCCTAGCTCTCCACAGGATGCTCCCAAAGGAAGGGAAGCTCTCCAAATCCGACCCAACCATTTGGGTCTCGCTAAGCTCTGTTCTACTCTCAGCATGGTCTGTCCACCTCGTTCCTTTTGGAGATGAGAGACAGACTCAGAAAGGACCCTGGCCAGCCCACACCACAGAGTGAGTTCTCCACAGAACTTGATTTCCTCCCAGGGCCCTTTGCAGCTTCTCAGGATTCCCCCTTCCACCCCATTGATGGTGTAGACCCTGCTCCCTGTGCTTCCCCTCCCCCTTTCCTCAAAGTAACACTCCCTGTCTCTGACCATCCAAACTTCATCCGGGTTGAGGGATCCCAAGTTACGAGACGTCGAGGAGAAAATCGCCCACCCTTCCACAGCTGAGTTCAGACTCCCCGGGTGCAGTCAAGGAAGTAGAGGCAGATCTGCTGACCTGAGTATGTCACATGGAAAGGGGAGAGGTCAGGAGAGAAGGCAGCAGGTAGCATGTCCCACTCCCTCACTGATTCAGACCGTCCAGCACCCTGGCTGGCGTGTACTGCAGGAGGAGCCATTCCATCTCGTCTCTGGCCCAGCAGGAGGACGGCAGATCCAGCCAGGGAGCTGGAGTTGGAGTGCCTTGTGCAGAACGTGGCCTGGGGAGCCCTGTCCTGCTTCTCCTCTAGGTTAGGGGCGCGTAGACAGGAATGTTGCCTTTGAGCTACGGACACGTCGTCCTAGCGAGCTGCCACCTAAGCAGCAGGGGCCTTGTCAGGAGGTTGACACGACTGTCCTCGGTCTGGACGGGGCAAGAGGAAGGTGTGGAGTTGTGTGAAGGTGTGGAGGAATGAAGGGTCAGAGGAGGCTCCTTAGAACCAGTGCCTGGCCTTTCTTCAGCCTTCATCCCAACACAAATTTCATTTCTCAATTCTTTTTTTGGTTTTTCGAGACAGGGTTTCTCTGTATAGCCCTGGCTGTCCTGGAACTCACTTTGTAGACCAGGCTGGCCTTGAACTCAGAAATTCGCCTGCCTCTGCCTCCCGAGTGCTGGGATTAAAGGCGTGCACCATCACACCCAGCTATGTCTCAATTCTTAATACCCCTCACCCTTAATGAAACAAACAAAACCAAAAGACCTGACTGTTGGGTTTGTGGGAAAACGAGAAGGTGCAGAATGATTGTGTCCCCTGCCTGCATCGCAGTTTATTTCATGACTCACGCCATACTGGAGTGTATTTGATGCAGTTGATTATTAATTAAAGTCCAACATTTATACCAGGATTCATTTTTCCTGTTATATAATGTTACATGTATTTTTTTACCCCAATTTTTTTAAAGGTTTATTTATTATTATACATAAGTACACTGTAGCTGACTTCAGACACACCAGAAGAAGGCGTCAGATCTCATTATGGGTGGTTGTGAGCCACCATGGGGTTGCTGGGATTTGAACTCAGGACCTTTGGAAGAGCAGTTAGTGCTCTTACCCATCTCACCAACCCATTACCCCTAATTTTTATGCAACAAAAACTATGACACCTGCCGGGCTGGCGTAGTGGTGCATGCCTTTAGTCCCAGCGCTTGGGAGGCAGAGGCAGGTGGATCTCTGTGAGTTCGAGGCCAGCCTGGTCTACAAAGCAAGTCCAGGAGAACCAGAACTACACAGAGAAACCTTGCCTGGAAAAATCAAAAACCAAACCAAACAAAGAGAGACTATGACCCTTGACCCTTTATCTCAAAACAAATTCTGAGTCTTGAGCCAGTCTTCATTCTGACTTTGAGTCTGCCTTTGAAATATACTTTTGTGCCCTGCCCATGCCCACCCTCAGTCTAATTCTGACCTCAATTCTTCTGACCTTGACTTCTGTCTTTATTCTGATTTACGCTTGCAGCAATCCTCCTGCCTCTGCTTCCTGAGTACCAGGGTTCCAGGCATTGTGCCACCACATCTAATCCAACTGCTTCTGACTTGGGCTCTCGATGTCACCTGGCTCATGTTTTTTGTTTTTTGTTTTTTGGTTTTTGTTTTTTGGTTTTTTTTTTTTTTTTGGTTTTTCGAGACAGGGTTTCTCTGTATAGCCCTGGCTGTCCTGGAACTCACTCTGTAGACCAGGCTGGCCTCGAACTCAGAAAT
>NC_034603.1:66543264-66546125 GCF_900095145.1 Mus pahari
AGATCTTGTTACGGATGGTTGTGAGCCACCATGTGGTTGCTGGGATTTGAACTCCGGACCTTCGGAAGAGCAGTCTGGTGCTCTTACCCACTGAGCCATCTCACCAGTCCCTGGCTCATGTTTTAATCATATCCTTAACCCATCTTCATCATCTGTGGTCCTGATACTGCCTCTGCTGTCAGCTGTAATCCCATGCTTCAAATCCCAGCCCAGCCACAACAAGCTGAAAACTCCCCAGTGAACCCAGACTTTACAATCTTCTATGCCTTTCAGTTTAAGCCTTCTCAGGTCCTGCCTCTGGAAACTCTGTAGATCTCTCCTTGAACAAGTCTCCCTACTCCAGTGAGCTCCAGGAACTGGTGCTCAAAAAGAGCCTTTGCCTCAGATATCATCTTGAAGGAACAACTGTCTGACCTGGGGCTTAGGCTGGAGGTGATGTGGACTACCTGGGCTCTTTGTCTGCCTAGGACCTGACCTCATACCCTTGTCTTGGCAGTGTCACCCCGCCCTGGACGGACAGCGTGGCAAGTGCTGGTGTGTGGATCGGAAGACAGGGGTGAAGCTTCCTGGGGGTTTGGAACCCAAGGGGGAGCTGGACTGCCACCAGCTGGCTGACAGCTTCCAAGAGTGAGACCTGCCAGCAGGTGGGGGACTCAGTGCCCCCTACTAGGCCCCTATGCTCTGGGGCTGTGGAGTTGACCTGGCATGGAGTTTTGGTCTGAGTCCTGGTTGTCTGCCTCTGGCCCTGCCCCAAGTTTCCCTTTGTGTGTGTGTGTGTGTGTGTGTGTGTGTGTGTGTGTGTGTGTGTTTATAAGATGTGCTCCACAGGGTAAGCCTGAGCCTCCAAGTGCCCACGATGGACTTAGATACCCCAAGAGGTCTGAGTGTAGCAATAGGAAGTCCCAGTGTGTTTTCAAATCAATCTTGAATTCATTCATTCATTCATTCAGTCAGTCATCTGAAAACATGTATTGACAACATACTATGTGCCAGCTTTAGTTTTCAGCCCTGGGGAAGCCTCGTTCTGATTTCCTCCGATTGTGGCATGTGAGGTGTTCCCAACTCGAGGCCCATGGGAGAAGAGAAACCTCATTCTTGGAGTGAGAGAGAAAGAAAGTGGTGAACATTGAACGCTCTCCCTCTCCATCTTGGCCAGAGTGTGGGAAGCCTCCACAGTAGAGGCTCACAACTCATGAGACCCACCTCCGCTCTGTGCTGCATAGAGCTCTTTCCTCAGGGCCTCCAGGGCACACGCTTGAGGGACAGGGCCCATCTTTGGGTCTGGGTATTTGGTTATCCCACAGGGTCTTGCAGGTAGATCTCCGCTGTGGGAAAGGAATGGGTTGAGGAAGGCCGGAAGAACAAGGGGCATGGAGGTGGGCTCATCACTCTGAGCCAGCAGGAGAGAGGAAAGAATGTGAGATTGGATTGTGTGTGTCTGAGGAATAGCCCCATTCTGGTCCCTATTTGTGGTTACTGGTCATGAAGTCATCAGGATGACCCTATCTTTCCAGTTGCCCACCACCTGTGGCTCTGCCTCCGTCCCCATATTTCCCTTCCCTTATACCTCCTGTCCCGCCCTCTCTACCCTCCACCCCACCCCTGGGCATTTTCTGGCTTGCCTGGATAGATTTAGAGACCTGCTTGTTGGCTATAATGTCTTTTCATTCTTTCTTCTTATTTTTTTTTTTTAAAAAAAACAAAAACAAAAACAAAAAGTGTCCAGATCATTGTGTTTGGTTGATTTATTTATGGTTAGAGACAGGGATGAATCAGGGGTGGAGGGAGGTGGGACCTTTCTGCTTGGTGAGGGACTGCTGCAAACCAAAAGCCCTCTCCCCGAGGTCTCTCCCCGGAGGACCCCCCCCCCCAGCCTGCAGTCCCATTGTCCCAGTGGAGTGAGGTCCTGTGGTTTTGGAGGCCAAGGGAGCCTCGTGCAGTGACGTGTCTTTGTTGGCGTGTCTTCGTTGGCTTCTGAGTTGGGGACTCGGCAGAGCTGGGACACAGCCTAGAGTTTGCACAGGATGAGCTCAGAGCTCAGTTTGGTTTGTTCCGATGGGGATGGAGAGGACATTCTGCACTTGGGGGACTGGATAGTGGTGGTAAGATGATGTTAAGTGCAGCAAGCCCCACGGTGCCAGTGTTCCTGTTCTTGACTGGGGGGTGGGCATGCACCAATGCTGAATTCTGAGAGACTGGGAGGATGGGAACCTTTGACTTTAAGCTCTCAGTGTCAGCCTGCACTTCGGGACTTGTTCCTTCGTGGATTTATAGACATGTTCCCATGGCTTCTGCTTCCACACAGGTGGGCGTGTATTGAGCATATTCCTGGCTCTCGCTCATGCTCTCTCCCCCTCCCTGTCTCCTCTCTCTGGGTGTGTGTGATGTAGTGTGTGTGTGTGTGTGTGTGTGTGTGTGTGTGTGTGTGTGTGTGCTGATTTCAGATGGAAGTCCCTCCCTGGAGGTCAGAAGTGGCCTGGAGACTCTGTGTTGAGTCTCTTGCCCCTTGAGGAATAGTGGCATGTCCCTGTCCTCGGACTTTCTACAGAGGCCTCTAGCTTGCTTGTTGCCTGCAGCAGGAGAGAATAAGGTTGAGAATGGTCCCTTCAGCCCCTGGCCAAGGCATGTTGAGGTAGTAGGGTGGTATAGCCTCAAGATTAACTTTCAGGTTTCTTGGCCAAGTATTTCATATTTTTTCCCTAAGGCACACCTTCGACCTTCGAACCCCTGCTTCTTTAGCCCCTCTGGAAAGAAAAAAAAAAAAAGAGCCAATCTTATTAAGACATTCAGAGGCTCATGTCTGTGTTTCTCTCTCTCTCTCTCTCTCTGTGTGTGTGTGTGTGTGTATGTGTGTGTGTGTG
>NC_034603.1:66547365-66603645 GCF_900095145.1 Mus pahari
TCTGAGTTCGAGGCCAGCCTGGTCTACAAAGTGAGTTCCAGGACAGCCAGGGCTATACAGAGAAACCCTGTCTCGAAAAACAAAAACAAAAACAAAAACAAACAAACAAACAAAAGACCAATCATCTAGAAAAGTCCTGAAGTTTAACTTCTGCCATTCCCTAGCTCCTTCCAGAAAAAGCCTATCATCCCAGTCCTTGGGCCCTCTGCCACCAAGCTGCTCCAGGATTGTCACGACCTGTGTAAGGAGTTGGGCACCAACAAAATTCCCTTTCCTGGAAGGCATGTGGTTGTTTGCCAAATGACCCCTCTCCCCACTCCCCCACCACTACCAAAAAAAAAAAAAAAAAAAAACCCAAAAAACAAAAAACACACATTCCTAGCTAAAGAAATTCCCACTGTGTTTCAGGCCTTTGTGATAGCACCACCTCTGATGGAGGAGAGGGTAGGGATGTGCATTGAAAGCTTTGGGAAGCCAGGAGCCTCTGAGAGGCTGGGTCCTCACAGGAAGGTGAGAGGGGAGGGGCAGTTGTAAGCACAGGAGGGAGGAAAAGGAACCAGCCTTTGGGCACACACATTGTGACCCCCCCACCCCCAGAGCACCTCAGTCCTTGGCCAGGGATCTAATTAGAACCTGCCCATTCTGTCTGTGGCCCCAGGGGTTGGGGAGGGTTGAGGTCAGAGGGTAGAAGAGGAGGGGGTCATGCAGATAATTAGAAACACACTGCCCTGAGTGGCAGGCGCCAGGAAGACCACCCCCACCCCCCTTTCCCTCTTTCCTCGGTTCTTGAGGTCACCTCTCAACCCCCCATGTAGACGAATCCCAGCCAGGCTGTGGGAGCCTGTGAGTCGAAACTCCAAGGGTCTGGCTTCCCAGGCCCTGACACAGTCTCTAAAGTGCAAACAACATATTTTCACCATGCAATGGTATTTAATTACACATAAAAACAGAGCCATTAAACTGAAATTAAGCCCTTGTTGGAATCACTTAATTCAGGGCATGACAAATTGCTTTCAGCGGAGGCGGCAGTGTGGTCCCCTGGGGTGGAGCTGGGGGGAAAAGAATGGAGATTAGCGGCTTCCACAGCTGGCTCCATCCCCTCATTCTCTTGGTCCCTTTCCCAACTAAATTCTGAAACTGGGGCCAGAACCCTCTTCCTAAAGACCACCCAAGCCAAGGGGGGAGGCTCTAGATACACTCAGGATGACAGGAACAGGAGGTTGGGAAATCACTGTACCACTGTTCAACTCAGTTATAGACAGCCTGGGCTCTATGGATGGGAAAGTTGAGGCCCAGATGGGAATCCAGAGCCAGGATTAGGATCTTGGCACCCAGCCATGACCACAGATGTTCCATTGTTGCTCCCCCCAACTCCCCTAAACTGATATCATTGAATCCTGGACCTAGAGAGAAGTTGGGGCTGTGTAGTGAGGGTTGAAGACCAGAACTGACCTTTGGTGACTTTCTGGTGACAGCTTTGGAGTCATACTCTGGAATCAGGCAGACCAGGTTATTCACTGTTTTGGTTAGGGTTTTACTGCTGTGAACAGACACCATGACCAAGGCAACTCCTATAAGGACAACATTTAACTGGGGCTGGCTTACAGGCTCTGAGGTTTAGTCCATTATCATCAAGGTGGGATCCAGGCAGGCATGGTGATGGAGGATCTGAGGGTTCTACATATTGTTCCAAGGTACACAGGAGAAGACTGGCTCCCACATGGCTAGAAGGAGGGTCTCACAGCCCATCTCCAGAGTGACACACTTCCTCTGACAAGGCCATGCCTACTCCGACAAGGCCACACCTCCTAATAGTGCCACTCCCTGGGCCAAGCCTATTCAAACCACCACACTCACCACCCCTGAGAGGTTGGTCTGGGGAAACCTTTTGTAACAAATCCAAGCAGAAATGAAGATATTCTAAAAAAAAAAGATACTTCTGTCTCGCAACTGGACAGTGGACTCCAAAGCAATGGGATGTTCTCCAGGAACATTCTGCTGGGAAAAAGGGAAAGGTTCCACCCAGTGACTTCACACAGTCCTAAGGACTTGTCAGATCTCCTTATAGAAAGAGACTGAAGCCCCAGCAAGGATGGCTTACTGGTGGGCAGAACCACCCCCTGGCCAGGATTGCTTACACGTCCCTATCTTTGGCTCTCTACTTAAAATGTAATCTCATTTGAGGTCCTTGGAAGACAGACTTGGGGGGGGGGGCTTCTCAGCATCTCTTTGTTCTTCTTCCTGTCTCTTGTAACTGGCTTACGGAGGACAGGTGACCACAGCACAAGTTGTAACCCCAAGTTTGGCAACCACAAAGGGACAGAGACATAATTTTGCGGTGCCTGCCACTTGAAGGGGGCTGGGCCCGGGGGCAGGAGTCAAGATGGAAGTTCCCATCAGCTTCTGGAGTCACTCTAGTCCAGGAACACTGTCTCCTCTTTCCTCTTCAGGGCCTTCGGCTGCTTTTTACCTGTTTACCCCGGCAAAACAAACATTTTGCTATCGCGCTTTTGCTAAGACACGCTTGTGCACAATCTATTTACAAGAGCTAGCACCCTTCCCTAAGTTTGCAAGGGAATTCAGAATTTGGTGGTTGGCGCGTGTACTGGCTAGTTTTATGTTGACCTGGCTGGCACAAGCTAGAGGTATCAGAGAGAAGGGAATCTCAATTGAGAAAATGCCTCTATAAAATCAGATTGTAGGCAAGCTGTAGAGCATTGTGATTGATGGAGGAGGGCCCAAATCATTATGGGTGGGGCCATCCCTAGGTTGGTAGTCCTGGGTTCTATAAGAAAGATGGCTGACAAGCCCAGGGGAGCCAGCCAGCAAGCTCCATGGTCTCTGCATCGGCTCCTGACTCCATGTTCCTGTCCTGCTTCAGTTCTGGTCCTGACTTCCTTGATGATGAACTGTGTGATGTGAAGAATAAGCCAAATAAACCATTTTTTCCCCAAGTGACTTTGGTCGTGGTGTTCCATCACAATAATAAGACAGAGCTTTAGACTTGTTCTTCTAAGCCAAAGATTCTAAATTTTACTTTAGAAATTGCTTCTGGCAGGGTGTGGTGCTGTGTGCCTTTAATTCTAGCAGAAGCAGGGAGATCTCTGTGAGTTCAAGGCCAGCCCAGTTTACATAATGAGTTCTAGGACAGCCAGGACTACAGAATGAGACCCCCATTCCCTATCCTTTGCAAAAGAAGTAACTTCTATATATGTTTTGTGCATAGCCATGAAACTAACTGTTGCTGACATTGACTCTGTGTGTAGATGCCTCTTAGACTATGTAAGCATTCAAATGGATCTCTGTGAGTTTGAGGCCAGCCTGGTCTACAGAGAAACCCCAACTAAAAGCAAACAAACAAACAAACCCACAACTATGTAAGCCCTCTAAGGAGTGATAGGTATTAGATGTTTGTAAATCCTCATAGTTACTTAATTTTTTTTTAAGATTTATTTATTTATTATATGTAAGTATACTGTAGCTGTCTTCAGACACTCCAAGAGGGCGCCAGATCTTGTTACGGATGGTTGTGAGCCACCATGTGGTTGCTGGGAATTGAACTCAGGACCTTCAGAAGAGCAGTCGGTGCTCTTAACTGCTGAGCCATCTCTCCAGCACCTTAATTTTCAAAATAGTTTTGCTTCTTCTTCTCCTTCTTCTTCTCCTTCTCCTTCTTCTTCTTCTAAACTCTTGTTTTATGTGAGTGAGTGTCTTTCCTGTATGTGTGTCTGAGCACTATTTAAGTTCCTGGAACCCACAGAGGCCTGGAACTGGGGTTACTAGCAGTTACAAACCATCTTATGGATGCTGGGAGTTGAACCTAGGTCACCTTGTGGGTGCTGAGACTTGAACCTGGGTCCTACCGGAAGAACAGTTGGTGCTCTGAACCACTGAGCCATCTCTCCAGCTCCTTATCGGTTGTGTTTTTGAAAAGATGTGTAGCTAGCTGTTGTCTTCAGCTGGTAGTTGTGTCGTAAAAACATATAAGTGTCTGGTCTGTAGCGTTCTATAGAAACGTGGTGTGGGGATTTTGATCCCAGGTTAGGTATCACTTTAAGCAACCAAGGTTAGGTATTTCACTTGTCCCAGGGGTGTTGTCCTAGCGTCTCACATCATGGGACAAACAGAGAACAAACTGGCTGGCTGATCAGCAATTCTCTTCAGAGAATCTTGTTCAGAGACAAGGGAGGAAGCTGTCAGAACCAATATAAGGTCACCCTGGGAATGGCAGCCCTTGCCTGTAATCCCAGGAAAGCTGAAACAGGAGGGTCAGAAACTTGACGCCAGCCTACAGCTCATGACAAGACCTCGCTTAAAACCGACAAGGGGCGGAATAATTAGTCCTTTAGTGAGATGTTGTGTGTTTCCTTCCCAGAAGCCCTACCCCGGCACCACAATACTCTCTGGGCTTCGAAAAACCGAAAAAAAAAAAAAAGATGTTCACAGCTGTACCTCTTGCTCCCAATACTACTGTCTACCAGCTAACAGAAACACATCAGGGTCACCAGGTCACCAGTAGAGCCCTTCTGTCTCCTTGTTCCCACTTCCCTTAGGTGTCCTCTGCCATTCCTGGGTTTGGAGCACTGACTTTTCAGACAGGTCTCCAATCACTGTGACAAATGGTGACATCAGGGAGAGCAGGTTCCCAGGTCCCAGAGGAACACAGGTAGGGAGGTTGGAGCTGGAATCCTAATGGGGAAGTTGAGATTCCCTTCTTGGGGGTTCTTAGTCTCCTTGATAAAAGAATTCAGGAATGGACTCAAACAGAACCTCAAGAACAATTTTATAAGCATTTCCAAAGAAAAATGTCCAGGGCTGACAAGCTGTAAACCTCAACTGCTGCCCAGGGAATGGAGGAGAGCAAAGTCGGTGCTCCTTGGTGTGGCTTCAAGATCCTCCTCCTCAACTTTGACTGCCTTGGCCTTGGCAGAGAGGTTCTTACGCAGGGCGCTGGGGCCCGGTAGCTTCCCCAGCCGCCGAGGGCTGCCTCGGAAGCCTGGCAGCTACACCAACGAATGCTTTAAAGGGGTTGCTTCCATCTATCCGCTTGTCCTTGGGCCCCGAGACTGAGGTGACCCAGCTGGGTGTGAACAAGCTAAGGCAAGCTGCTCAACCCACACAGGCAGGTTGCTGGGAGAGTGAGGTGAGGTGGCAGAACTGCTGGCCTGGCCCGCAGCAGCTGCTACGGACTGCCCCAGGCAGGCTTGGGTGCTGGCAGACAGGCAGGCACAGTCAGGGGTCAGGTCGGGGAACTTTTGGTTGTTTCTTCCTCCTGGTGTTTGAGCCAGACCTTCCAAGCTAGAGGAGATGGGAGAGAGGGGAGCAGGGGGCTTTCTCAACCCAGGGGAAATTAGACCAGACTGCTCAGGAAATCAATGTAGTTTTCCAGCATTGTGGAAGGTTAGTTGGACAATAGGGTATTTTTTTTTCCCCTTCAAAACTTTTTTTTTTTTTTTAAATAAAGAGAGAAGTCCAATCGCTTTTGGCCGAGTTGTTTTCCGACTTCATTTCTCAGCCATAGCTGAAGGCTTCTCATTCAATGTGACATGTGACTGCTTGGTGACCCTGGCCTGGTCTGCAGTTGTGCCAGGGGTCAGGCCAGGCCAGCTGGAACCCATGCTCCCTGGGTCTGTGACCATCTCTTTCTCAAGAGCCCTACAGTGGGGTCTGTAGGAGCCTCTGTAGCCTGCCCTCGCTGCTTGTCCCTCTGTAGCCTGCCCTCGCTGCTTGTCCCCAAAAGAGAAAAAGAACTTAGGAGCTGGTGACTCTTAAATGCTAGGCACAGAGGGGCTTACATGTTAGTCCCAGCACTCAGAAGACAGAAGCAGGAGGATGTCTGTGAGTTTGAGACCAGCCTGGCCTACATAGCAAGTTCCAGGATAGCCAGAGCTACATTAGTGAGACCCTATCTGGAAAAACAAAACCAAGCAAATAAAACTGTATATAAGTTGGGGCCTTGAAAATACTGAAGAGGGCTGGAGAGATGGCTCAGTAGTTAAGCACACTGCCTGTTCTTCCAGAGGTCCTGAGTTCAATTCCCAGCAACTACATGGTGGCTCACAACCATCTGTAATGGGATCTAATGCCCTCTTCTGGTGTGTCTGAAGCAGTGACAGTGTACTCACATACATAAAATAAATAAATAAATAAATAATAAAAAAATATTAAAAAAAAAAAAGTACTGAAGATGTTCCCACCCACCCCCAACAGTGAGGTGGAAGGCAAGGTTGCCCACCAGAATACAAACATCCCTCATCCTTTTTCATGGTGACTGTCCTTGGGGCTCTAAGAAGGAAAAAGGCCTGATGGGCTGAGGCAGGGCTACTTCCAACCCTACTCTGTACAGATGATGGAATTGTGGGGAACACGGCAACTTTGGGGAGAGCAGGGCTGTGCCTCATCAGAGAAGAGATAGCTGAGTGTGGGCAGGTAGAGCAAGGCCAGCTCTGGCTGGCTGGGTACCCAAGAAGACCAGGGCTGGGAGCAGCCAACATAACAAAGACGCATGGGGGTGGGGTACGGGCAGGCCTAGACTCGACACCTGCTTGTCTGAGCCACAGGCAAGCTGGTGGCAGAAGCACGTGATGTGACGAATGAGGACAGTGCTCTTAGCTCTTACCCCAACAATTCACCTTGAGGTTAGAGGGGAATCTTCAGGCACCTGAATAAACAGGGACACTCAGGCATTTGAGAGACAGAGCTGTCGGGATAGTCACTTGGGAAGATGAATGGAGAGGCATGTAGAAGAGCCCGTGACCCCAAGTGAGAGGCTTGGATGTGTGAGCACCTGGGAGGTCCCTGGGGCCAGGCTGTGATGTTCTAGGCTCAGGAGCAGAGGAGGGAGGTGGCAAGGCCGGGGGGGATTACCTCTGACCTTGCTTTACAGACTCAGGAGCCGTCCACTGACTGTTCTGGGTTTTCCATACCCTGTTCTCCAGCCTCTTTAGTACCACTCATGCCAGCCCCAGGGCCTTGGCACATGCTGCTCCCTCTACCCGAATCACTTCTTTTTTTAAAAAATATATTTATTTATTATTATATCTAAGTACACTGTAGCTGTCTTCAGATGCACCAGAAGAGGATGTCAGATCTCATTACGGATGGTTGTGAGCCACCATGTTGTTGCTGGGATTTGAACTCAGGACCTTTGGAAGAGCAGTCAGTGCTCTTAACCACTGAGCCATCTCTCCAGCCCCTGAATCACTCCCTTAATCATCAGCTCATCAGCTTTCAGGCCAGTGGCACCTCCTTTGGCAGCTCCTCTGCCAGTCTGTGTACAGTATCTCCCCCCCCCCCTTGCTGGGTCTTAAGGAGAGTGTGGTGGGAGAGTGTGTGTTCCGACAAGAAATCACAGTTTGTGAAGCTCCTAGAGCGGCTTGCGGAGGGGGAGGTGCACCAGAAATAGACGGGGTGGGTTTCCCCAGTGTCCTGATCAGCTGGGGGCCAGAGACAGAGAGGGTCCCCAGGGTTCCGGGTTTTTGTTTTGTTTCGTTTTGTTTCGTTTTGTTTTGTTCTTCACTTATAAGATAGCTCAGCACATTGTATCTTTTGGGCTGTGAGCAGCAGCCTCTCACTGTGCATCCCTGGCTGACCATGAACTGGCCTGTTGATCCTCCTGCTCCTGCCTCTCAGTGTGAACCATGGGCCTGGACTGATGCTTTCTAAGAAGCGGTGACTTTTCTCCCCCCACCCCCACCCATGCAATCTCTGGGGGAAACCTGTGTGCGCACCCAGGGAGTGCATCCAGCCGGGCCTGGCCACGCTGTGCCCTGATCTCTACACCTAGCGTTATGGGAAGTAAGTATCTTATGTCTGAGGCCCCACAGTGCTGTATTTGTTACAGGAACCCTTGCTGAAGGAGATAGGATCTCCAGTCTGGCTTTTTTCCACACGGTCCTCTTAGATTCCTAGAGAAGCAGGGACCCACATCAAGCAGGGCTACAGCCCCTCTCTGCTGAGGTGGTTCTTGTCCTGCTCTGAACTCCAAGTCCTCAGATTCCTCACCCCTTACATTCCTCCTAGCCCCAGGCTCAGATCCCATCTCCTGCGCCACAGCCGTACTCTCAGTGGAAAAGCCCTTTGATGTCTCACCGTCGTTACCTCTAGAGTGAAGTCCAAGTGAGTTATCCTGACGACTGTGCATTGCACAACCAGTTCACCAGTACACAGTGGTCCTGAAGCTAACTTCATTTATTTTATTATTATTATTTTTTTATTTTGGCTTGTGTGCATATAAATGTTCTGCATGTGTGCCTAGTTCCTTTGGAGGTCAAAAGAGGGTGTCAGATGCCCTGGAACTGGAGTTATACATGGTCTTAAGCTGCCACGTGGATGTTGGGTATAAAACTTGGGTATTCTGCAAGAACATCCAGAGCTTGCTGGGCAGTGGTAGCGGATGCCTTTAATCCCAGTACTCGGGCGGCAAAGGCAGGTGGATCTCTGATTTCGAGGCCAGCCTGGTCTCCAAGGCAGCCAGGGCTACACAGAAAAACCCTGTCTCAAAACCCAAAAATATAATACCACCCCCTGCCAAAGGAATAGCTAGTGTTAATTGCTGAGCCATTTTGTAAAAGAAAAACAAACGAACGAACAAGTAAACAAACAAAGAACATTCTTGAGACATCCCTGACCAGGTACCGAAGATCCAGATCTCCCTGGATTTCTTTTTTTTCTTTTTCTTTTTTTTCTTTTTTTTTGGATTTTCGAGACAGGGGCCCTGGACTTCTTTTATTAGCTCCTTGGTGAACTTTATATGTAACCACATTGAACACAATACATGTTTTTTCATGTAATCATGCCGAATGCAACATGTTCCTTATGTAGCCATGTTGAATGTAACATGTTTTCATACCCCTGTTTCATACACACATTTTTTTTTTTTACTTGCCTAAGAATGCTGGAGAGGTAGGGCTGGCATGGACCAGAAATGTAGTTTCCCTACCGCTTACTATGCCAGTGACCCCCCCCCGCCCCTGCACAAGCCTCAGTTTCCTAATCTGAAGAATGGGCCCAAATAAAAGAGTCACTCTTCATTGTGACTCTTACCTAGGAGCCCTTCTGGTAAAAAAAATGGTTCCTCATAGCTGGGCATGGCGGCTCATCCCTTTAATCCTAGCATGCAAAACGCTGAGGCAGGGAGATTGCCTTGAGTTTCAGTCCCGCCTGTCCCCAAAACAAAAAGCGAAACAACAGGGAGGTGGCTCAGTGGGTAGAGCCCTCACTGTGCACTATTGAAGATTAGAACTTGGATCCCCAGATCCACATAAAGCCAGTAGTAGTACATATCTGTAATCCCAAAATTCGGATGGGGAGATGGGAAGCAAAGACAGGAGAATAAACTCATTGACAGCTCTCCTGGTGTACACACAATGGACAACAGACCCTGTCTCAAACAGGGTAGAAGGTGCTCTCTGACCTCATGTACACACACACACACACACACACTACCACGGGGGCTCAGTGGTTGACAGCACTGGCTGCTCTTCAAGATGACATGGGTTCAATTCCCAGCACCACACATGGCTCACAACTGTCTGTGACTCCAGGGCCACCCTACTGCCCTCTGCTGGCCTCTGTGGTCAATGCAAAATGCGCACGGTGTGTCCTGGTATGTTACTCTCTGCTCTGTTTGGTCTCCTTCTCTGCTCAGGACTCAGGAGACAGCTCTGAATATCCAGAACCAGCTATGGTGCAAAGAAACTTTATTTTCCACGAGGCACACAGGGAGTTGTGGAGGACTCTCCCACTCAGCCTAGAACTGGGCACTACTAACTGGGAAAACTTTGCTAACATCCTGCAGACCCCAGGAATGGCACAGAGCCTGATTTCACACTGGCAAGGCCAGTCTTGGCCTGTACCACTGACCTAGCATCCCCCCACCCCACCCTGAGTCTGATTTGCTTTTCCTGCCTTGAAATCATCATCCCTCAGGCCTGACCTTGGCCAATGACAATGATGTTCTGTAGGCTGATGGCAGGCAGGGACAAACACTTGCTTCACACTGAGTTGCAGTGGGCTTCTTCTGTGAGCTTCCCCTTGCATGCCATGGAATGATCTCCTAAGGAGGCAGGCAGACTGGACCAAGAGCAACAAATGCGGCAACAAATGGCTTATGCAAGGCTGGCAGGGTGTGGGAGGAAAAGGGCCCAGCTTCTTTAACCAGCTGGGAAAGCTGCCTCTTTGCATTCTTGACTCTCTGCTTCCCCCTTGTGTTTGTAAGGTTGGTGATGCCACATGGGTGTGTATCTGTACTATAACAACAGGGCCTCTCTTCTCCTACCCACCAAATGTGGATTCCAGATCTGCACTGCCAGGCAGCTGTTGCTTATCAAGAAACTGAAAGCAAAGTTTGGGATGATATTCATTTGCAATGGGTGGGCAAGGAAGGATTAGACATGGAGAGTGTGAACATTACTGAGTCTTTTTTTTTTTTTTTTTTTTTTTGNTTTTTCGAGACAGGGTTTCTATGTATAGCCCTGGCTGTTCTGGAACTCACTCTGTAGACCAGGCTGGCCTTGAACTCAGAAATCTGCCTGCCTCCCAAGTGCTGGGATTAAAGGCATGTGTCATCTCTGCCTGGCCCTACTGAGTCTTTTCTGATCATGGGGACAAGGGTCTTCTACTGAGCTAGCATAACAGGCCACAGCCAAAGTTTTAGATTCCTTTAGATTCCTGATTCAACAACACAGAATAATTGATGATGTTAGACAAGAGTTCATGCTTGTAATAGCAGAACCAGGGATCTTTCTATCATGCTTTTGGGAAAAAAGATTCCAAGACCTTGGCAAATTACCCCTAAAATTCCAAGAAATTCAAGATGTTCCACCAGACAGGAGTTGAACAAACTACAACAGCTAGATCTCAAGATGGGAGAACACTGTGAATACTGCATTAGAGAAGGCCATACCAACAGAACCTTCATTACAAAGCGGAACATGCAGGGGTGTGAAAACTCACTCCTGTCCTGTACCCAGCCTTGACTCTGACAACCTCGGGGCAGGCTGTATTTGATGCCCCTCTCCCCAAAGCGAGCTGAAGTGGGTTGCGTTATAAGGTGTATGCTCTGTGGCAACCTGGTCTGCTCTGGCTGAGGCCCTTGACCTGGTCCCCTGTCCATCATAGGTTGAACCTGGTAGGTTCCTGCCCATTCAGTACCCTCTTCCCATAGCAGGTCTTTGTGGAGCGATGCCCCCAGCTCCAAGTTGGAGTATGGTCTCTTCGGGCAAAGGCTTTGAAGACCATTGACTGAGATTTATGAAAACTTTAACCCCAACCCCATTGTGTGTGTGTGTGCACACGTGCGCTCTCGCCTCTCTGTCTCTTTCTCTCTGTCTTGTGTAGCTTAGACTGCCATAAACTCATTATGTAACTAAGAATGACCCTGAACTTCTGATTTTCCTGCCTTCCAGGGCTGGGATTACAACCATTGACCATTGAGCATGGTTTGTGGGGCTGGTGATCAAACCCAGTCCCGTTCATGTTGGGCAATCAGTCTACCAACTGAGCTACACACATCCTCAGCCCCAAACTTTTAAATCTCTGAGCCAGTGGATCCAAAAGACACTCAGCAAACCAAGGAAAGGAACAGGTGTGGGGAAATAGAGTCTGTCCCCAAACTCCGAGAACCAACCCCAGGTGCCAGCCAGGAAACCGATGGTTTTGATCCAGCACCTGCTGTTTACCACAAGGCAGGGGTCATAGGTCTCTGGCACAACCTGTCATGTAGGGAGTGCTCAGGCTAATGAGGCGAGAGGGTCCTTGCAGACAGTTTTTTACACAGGGAATCTTGGGTGTGGGCGGGCTTCAGTAGCATGATGGAGCACACTAAAGACTCCCAGCCGAGTGTCCAAGGAGCAGCTGTCTTAAGGACGGGTGTCTTTATAATCGAAGAGACTCAGAGCCAGGTGAAGGTTATTGCTGAAGTCACAGCAGGTTCAAAGGGTTCAACTTGATCAATCCAACTTGAGTCCAAGAGATAGGTTTGTCAATGTGGCCACAGTTCCATGTCCCCGGGCAAGTCCCTCGAGATGTCAGAGAAGGCACACAGACAACACCCTTCTCCTACATCCTTTCTGTGTCCTGAAGCAGAGCAGTCACTAGGCCGATGACCTGGGAAGCCGGCTGGACTGCATCGTACTCTGCGAAGAGGTGGCACACGTTCTCTTGTGGTTCTGTCTGGCTCTTGGCCACAAACCCAAAGATCCTGGTGAGAGAAGACAGTCTGAGGGGATGTGGGCTAGAGAGACATCATGCTGAGGGGAGGGTTGGATGGGGGGGACACTCAGCCTGAACCTAACTACCTTCTCTCCAAGCCAACTGGTTTCAGTGTCTTGTGTGCGCGCGTATGTGCGTATGTATGTGTGTGAGCGTGGAGGTTGGGTGTCTTCCTCAATTGCACTCTACTACGTTCTGAGGCAAGGCATCTCACTCGATCTAGGAGCTTACCAATTGGCTAGACTGGCCAATGAGCACCAGGGATCCTCTCATCTCTGCCTCCCCAGACACATTGCATCTGGCTTATTACATGGTTCTGGGGATCCACCTCGTGTCCTGTGCTTGAGTGGCAAACACTATACTCAGAGAGCCACCTCCCCAGCATGTTCAGTTCCCCCTTATAATGGGGCGGCTAAAGGAAGAAGGTGTCCCCCCACTCCCACCCCGACCCCGTCAGACAGGGAAAGCAGTTTATTCAGGTGCTGGGTTTCCTTCATTTTGAAAGAGGCTTCCTGAGGACAAGACTTGGAAGCTCCATTAAGGCACCATGTCCTTGGCTTTCATCCCCACAGCTCTGAGATACAACCTGTGCCTCTGGCATGACTCCCAGGGAGAAGACTGGGGAGTCTCTTAAGTGCTGCTGTTCCACACTGGCTGTCAAGCTCAAAATGGAAACCCCTTTCCTTCCTTCCTTCCTTCCTTCCTTCCTTCCTTCCTTCCTTCCTTCCTTCCTTCCTTCCTTCCTTCCTTCTGTGGGGCTGTGATAGGCAGCCTATTTTGGTTGAATGAGGCTTGCTCTGGCGACCCAGTAGAGGAAAAGCAAGCCACGCACGTTCCCAGAGCCAGGTGCCTGACACCTCAGAGCCCCCAACTCTATAATTCTGTGACTATCAGTCACGCAGACAGTGTCCCAAGCTTCTGGCATTCTGGCTAGACTCCACCCCCACAGTTACCTGACTATAGCCAGGTATGCTCCTCCCCACAGTTACCTGACAACAGCAAGATAGCTAAGCCCACTATAAGAGGGGCTGCTTGGCCCCTCCTCAGTCTTTTTAAGCTTTCACCTTTCTTACTCTCTTCTCTAGCCCCTCTTTCTTTCTCTCTCTCCTTTCCCCCCCTCTCTCCACATGGCCATGGCCGGCCTCTCTCTTTCTACCTTCTCTCCTTCTCCCTGCCTTTTTACAATAAAGCTCTAAAACCACAGACTACCTCTGCTCATCAAGGCCCGCAGTGCTTAAATGACGGGATAGGCTTTCCCCTAATGAGCTGCATCTAACCTCCCTCCCGAAGGCCTTCTTGTGCTCCAGCCACAGACCGGACCAAGGGCTCTCGCCTGTGTGGAAACCATCAAGTGCCCTTTCCCCCTGTTCTCTCCTCCCTTCGGCCCCCGGAGCTGAACCGAACCACCTGAGCCCCCACTTGTTCTCAGCTCCTCGGAAGTATCCAGAGTGGGATGCCGGAGGCTGGGAACCTGGTGTCTAGGAACCTGGTGTCTAGGAACGACTGCCCCTTGTCCACCATCCGCTGAGCTGGGGTCAGTGGCTTCACACAGCCAGACCCCCACCCAGGCCACATAGAAAGTGTCTGGCAGTCAGTCCTTCCGAGTCTGCCTGCCCAGAGCACCGGAACTCTGGTGGGATTCGGGTTCTCTTCCCTCTTTCTCCCACACCCACAGCCCCACATCCTTCCTTCCTTCCTCCCTCACTCCCTTGCTTCTCTCTCCCTCCCCCTCCTCCCTCTCTATGTAGCCTTAGCTAGCTAGCCTTGAACTGAACAAAGCCTGCCTGGAACTAACTATATAGACCAAGCTGGCCTCAGATTCACAGCGATCCTCCTGCCTCTGCCTCCTGCATGCTGGAATTGCAGGTGTATGCTATCACACTTGGGCTTCCCCCATTGGGGCCTTGGCACAGGGCCACCTCTTAGAGTCACTGAGATAGAGGGGCTTACCTGGAAGGCTTGCAGTACTTCCGCCACCTGAAAGAAAGGGACAGGACAGGAGTGAGTGATGGGGCTCTGCTCTTCAAGACCCTGACAAACAGTGGGAGCTGAGGCTTGGCGTCTGCCATGCCCCACCTGGCCTGGTCCCTGACCCCTTAGTGTTCACAGGCTGTCTCTGCTATTGCATTGCCAGAGTCAAGCAGATGCTGTGGAGGGTAGCTAGGCCTGGAGCGGCCTTCTTAGCTTAGCTCAGCAACTTACTTCCGTTGCTCGGGGTCCAGTCCACAGAAGCGGAGGGCGCCGAGTGGGTAGTGCCGTCGGAAGAACACCCTGAGTGGATGCAGAGGGAAGAGCCGGGCTGATGAGGGTTTATTCCTGTGCCATGCCCCCATCTCAGCATGTCTGGCTTCCCCAAAGCTCACACATCCTGTCCTAGTAGGATTCTCATGACCTGTCATGATTTCTCACTGTTGGAACTCCTCCCATGGAATACATCTGCCTTATGCTCTTATATTGGGGTCTTTGGACACCCTGTCCAATGCCATTCTTTTTTTTTTTTTTTTTTTTTTTGAAGCCAGGAGTTACATCTTGGTCTACCCTTGCCTTCCTGGTTAAATTACAGAAGGCTCTGGCTAGATTGAGTCCTGGGAAGAGGTGTGGTCATTCCATGCTGTCTAAGAGTCATTAGTGTCTGGCCTACATAGACTTAGTAGGCACCCAATGAAAACTGCCGAACTTGATGCCTGTTAGGACCAATACAGGAGGCCTAGGGAAGGTGGGGAACTTGTCTGGTGTCACCCAGCATTTACCGCCCCTTCTGAATCCAGGGCCCTGACCCTCTGTCTGTCTGTCTTTGGCCTTCCTTCCAGCCCTGCTCCTAAGTTAGCCTTGCAGCCCAGGAGCTAGGAGAAGCTCTTACTTCCTTTGGACATCTGTCAGAGTGATGCCCTGTTCAGTGACTTTGAAGTGGACGACAGTGGGCGTGGGGAGGACATCCCTCTCCAACGTGACTGAGATAGCCTTCTGCACAGCCAGGGCTCCACTCAGGGTCTCCACACTCACAGAGCTCAGGTACAGCGTGTGGCAACCTGTGGGATACAGAGTGGAAACGGGATCTGTAGCCAGGGTCTTATTATAGTGTGTGTGGATCACTGGATTCTGGTCCTTCCTATGCCCAGGGATAGGGATGGGGGTGTGTGTCAGGAATCAGGAATCCATGGGATTCTTTTAGAGCCACCAAAAAGACTTACAGTACAAGGGTGACCAAAACTGCTTTTCCTCTGCCTAGGGCTACCCCCTGCTCTCCCTCCCCCTCCCCGTGGCGAGCATAGAGAGAAAAAGGAGGGCAGCCTTTGTGCTTTGGGGAGTGTGGCACAAAATAAGAGCTGTCACTGAGTCTTGATGGATGCTTGGCCTCTGAAGTGGGGAGAGGACTAGGGCTTTGAAATCCATATGACTCAGACCTCATTCCCCACCAAGGAACCAGATCTGGAGACCACCCCCCAGGGCAGGAATCTCAAACACAGAAATACCCTAGTATATATACGTGTACAGTGTGTGCAAGGGTGTTGGCTTTCAGCTTACCCGCCCCTGCCCCCACTCTTCTTCCCTCCCCACTGGCCCACAGCGGCAACCTCTCATCTCTGGGTTTATGGAGCCGAGGAGGGGGGCAGTGGGTTGTTAAGGCTGTAGAAACAAAGCAGTAATGGAAAGCATGTGTGGGCCTGCGCACGCGCACGTGTGTGTGTGTGTGTGTGTGTGTGTGTGTGTGTAGGGCTGGGGAGTGGGCTCCAGGATTGCAGTGAGCCTGGCGCCTCCCCTATACCACTTACCGGCTGATATCTTCAGGCAAGAGGTCTGGCCGTGTGTGGGGGAGTCCGACGCTGGCTCTGCACCTCCCAGTTCTGAGCAGAGGCAAAGGGAAATGCCCAGGGGAGAGGGTGGAGTGAGCGGACCTCTCTCAGGGGAGCAGTCCTCAAGAATCCCTTTGAACATCTCCCACAGCCCTCCCCGCTGCTAGGAATGACAGGCTGGGAAGCCAGGTGCAATTGCCTCAATTAGGGAACCAAGGACCACTTTGCAAGCCTTTGATCTCTTCCTACCCTCTGTCCCCAGCCTCCCAGGTCCTGGCTCCCCCGCTGCTCAGACCGCGTCCTCACAAGCCCCTGACCTCTTCTTTTGGACCCCACCTTAGCCCCCTCTTTCTAGAGTAGGGATGCTGTCTCCATCCCTTGTTTAGGGCTGGCTCTTCCTGGCCCCTCTTCACCTTCATTCCTGCACAACTGAGATGTCCCCTTGGTCCGGAAGCTCCAGTGAATGAGGCTGCTGGCCTGAGCTTGGGGTTGTAGGCCGGTGGAGCAGCTGCGTAAGCCTAGAGTCTCATTTATTTGTTCCTTCTTCCCTTTCTTCCTTTCTGCCTTCTTTTTATCAGTCTTTAGCTCCCCTCTACCCCCACTCCCCACCTCCATCCCTGCCCACAAGACAGGGTTTCTCTCTGTAGACCAGGCTGGCCTTGAATTCACAGAGACCCACCAGCCTCTGCCTCCTGAGTGCTTCTGCATGTAGCACCACTGCATGTAGTCTTTTTTAAAAGTCAGTCTTATTATATTGTGCTGACTGAACTAGAACTCACTATGTAGCCTTAAGTTCCTGGTCATCCTGCCTCAGCCACCCACATGCTGGGATCATAGGTAAAGGCCACAACCTCATTTCTTACCAATGAAATGGAACAGTAAGCAGAGTTATAAGGGGGCGTACTGCCTAGCTTTGTGTCAACTTGACACAGTTGGAGTTATCACAGAGAAAGGAGCCTCCCTTGAGGAAATGCCTCCATGAGATCCAGCTGTGGGGCATTTTCTCAATTAGTGATCAANNGGGGAGGTCCCCTTGTGGGTGGTGCCATCTCTGGGCTGGTAGTCTTGGAATCTATAAGAGAGCAGGCTGAGCAAGCCAGGGGAAGCAAGCCAGTAAAGAACATCCCTCCATGGCCTCTGCATCAGCTCCTGCTTCCTGACCTGCTTGAGTTCCAGTCCTGACTTCATTGGTGATGAACAGCAACGTGGAAGTGTAAGCTGAATAAACCCTTTCCTCCCCAACTTGCTTCTTGGTCATGATGTTTGTACAGGAATAGAAACCCTGACTAAGACGGGGGGGTGGTAGTGGCATATGTTTGGGGAATAGCATCAGACGTGTTCGTCAACTGTTGGATTTAGGCTCTTTTATCCTTTCAAAGAAGGCTGCTGATTCTGTAAGGCAGCAGTTCTCAACCTTTCTAATGCTTCAACCCTTTAATACAGTTCCTCATGCTGTGGTGACCTCCACCATAAAATTACTTTCATTGCTACTTCGTAATTGTAATTGTGCTACGGTTATGAACTGTAATGTGAACATCTGATACACGAGATATCTGATATAAGACCCCTGTGAAAGGGTGGTTCAACCCTTAACCAAACAGGTTGAGAAACACTGCCCTAAGATCTATTCTGGACTAGGCACTGTGCAGTAAGCCTGGCCTGAAAAATCTCACTGAATCTGGTCGATGGTTGTTCTTATTTGAGTGTGTGTTTGTGTGTGTGTGTGTGTGGGGGGGAATGGCATGGCAGTGACACCGAGGCTCAGAAGTGCAAACATCCTTAAATTCTCACAGGTGGGAAGTGGAGAACCATGCAGACCTGGTCCAGAGCAAGCACATGTCATACTGACCCTAGTAAAATTCATAACCAAGGTTGGAGTGGCCACTGGAAGCAACGGGGACCAACAGCTCTGACCTACCTTTCTGTGGGATGGTGAGTTTACAGGGAAGGGCCAGGGCCATGATGGAGTGCTGGCACACGAAGGAAGAGAGGCTCCCTGCAAGGGAACAGGAAGCTCTGAGTGAGTAGGGCTTTCCCAGACCCCCTCATAGTGCAGGAGGCCAAGCCCAGAGGCATGGAGGTTGGGGAGGCTGGGGAGGCTGCTGGAGGCTGGGGAGGCTGGGGAGGCTGCTGGAGGCTGGGGAGGCTGCTGGAGGCTGGGGAGGCTGGGGAGGCTGCTGGAGGCTGGGGAGGCTGGGGAGGTTTACCAAAGTAGGGCTCCTCATCTGCTCCTTTCAGATGCACTCCTTTGGCTGAAGACTCAATCAGGAAGTGACGGATAAGGTCAGTGCCGTCCTCACCTAGACAAAGAAGGAAAGAGTTTTGTTTCAGATCCCTGTGTTGGCCAGCTTGGGCCCAGCCCACTTCTCCCAGGTCCATCGCAGGCTGTCACCATAGCCTCTGCCTCTCTGTGGAGGTGCAGATAGAAAACCTGTGTTCATGGGCTCCAAGGTGCCAGCACGTTTGCACAGAGGGGTCTGGATTTCGAAACTCACCTGCCCATTTCCTATCAGCTCATCCCTGCTGGAGCAGAGCTGGCTCTGACAGGTAGCAGAGGCTCTCTGACCCCACCCACCACAGCTTACTCCCTCATCTGGGCTCAATGCCTCTTGAAAGGCTTCTTTGAAAACCTGATACCTGCCCCAGAGGTTGCTGAATCCCCCACTCCCAACATTATGCTGTGGTTACAACTCTTGTTAGGCAATGCCTCTACCTCTGAGCCAACTCCCCAAACCCCTGCTAACAGCACAAGGTTGGGGGGGGGGCGTCTATCCTCATTCTATGCCTTAGATTCCTTGGGGGTCATTTACTCCCTGAGACTCACTCCTAATTGGGTTTATTACCCTAGGACTTTGTAGTACTGGCATGATTTGTTCTCATCTGCCTCCCCAGTAAGGTAGTTTCTGTGCGTGAGCCCTCTGTACACATGCCTGGTTCCTTACACAGGGCCTGGTAATAGATCTGCTACATCCCTCAAGAGATGTGTGCTGAGTTACCAGATGACCACGTGAGATTATAGGCGGGCCATTATACACATGTTAAGCTCTCTCACGCAGGATGAGCTATTGAACACATGGCAAATTATTTTATGAATGATAAGCTATCAGGAGTGTGATAAGCCCACAGATACATTAGTCATATTAGGTTCCTGGAGATGAGTCCAGGCTAGACAGAGGTGCCTGGAAGACGGCAGCCTGGGGAGAGGCTGTGGAGCCTTTGTTCAAGGGTGGGACAGGGAATCTGGGGAGGCAGGGGCATCTCAGGCTTTCAGAGTTGGTCTCCATGGTGCCTAGGGGCTAGAGGGTGGGCTGGGAGAGCTGAGAGGTAGACTGTTTTCCCTGGAGTCACCCTGATAGTCACTGTCAAGCATGGGGACAGAGTCAACCATGGTGGGGGCTCCAAGGTGATCAAGCAAAAGGTATGTACATACATACCTGGTCGGTTTGGAGCAGATGCCGGAGTCTCCTGTACCTTCAGGGCAAGACCAAAGGAGCCTCGGTAGGAGGAACTGTCCCTGATGACAAAGGCCCCCGGCTTCTCCGTCCTCAGCAGACTGATTGCTGGAACAGTCTTCAGTTAGAAGGCCACCCACTCTCCCACTCTCTATCCCCATCCCCATAGGGTTCTCACAGAGAAGTCACACAACCATTTGTCCCCAGGAAGCCTTCCTCCAGTCTACTTTCTGTATGTTTTGGTTATTTCCGAATGAGGCCAGCAGGTCACCACCCACCCTTCTGCTGTCTGCTGTTTGTCACCTGCTTTTTTTTTTTTTAATCCATGACCTGGGGCCCTATCTGCCTGCTGCACGAGGTTACTGAGTCGCCTGTCCTCTGGGACCCAGTCCTGGCTTTACCTTGCTCTCGAGTGATGCTTGGCTTAAACCAATACTTCGACGTGTCCATCACGAACTTCATGGTCGGCTGCATGTCCTTGGCAGGACCTGGAGACAGGCAGAGAAGAGGCATTCTGTAGGCTGGATAGAAGGTTGCCGAGAGAGGACTAGAGAAAGTGCAGGAGACCAGCCCTGATCCTCTTCCCAGGGATTCCATTCCCGCACCCTTCCTGAGCCCAGAAAGTTCTCCAAATAGCCCAAGGAGGAAAATCCAGCTGGAACTGGAGCTCACTGGGCAGAACGCTTGCCTAGTGTGCACAAGGCCCCGGGTTTGATCCCTAGCACAGTGTAAAACCAGGACTGGTGGCGCATGACTATGATCCCAGAGTTGGGGAGCCAAGGCAGGGGACAGCATTGAGCACAAAGCCAGCTTGACTACAGAATGAGATCCTATCACAAAAGCTGACAGCAGTCCTGGCAAGATGGCTCGGTGGGTAGTAGCTGTTGTCACGCAGGTCTGACAACCTGAGTTTGATCCCCTGAACCCTGCTCACTTGCTCTGGTCATATTTATTTTGTATATGTGGATACATTGTCCCTGTCTTCAGACACAGCAGAAGACGGCATCGGATGCCCATGACAGATGGCTGTGAGCCACCATGTGGTTTCTGGGAACTGAACTCAGGACCTCTGGAAGAGCAGTTGGTGCTCTTATCCACTGAGCCATCTCTCCAACCCTATTTTATTTATATGAATACACTGTAGCTGTTTTCAGACACACCAGAAGAAGGCATTGGATCACATTACAGATGGCTGTGAGCCACCATGTGGTTGCTGGGAATTGAACTCGGGACCTCTGGAAGAATAGTCGGTGTTCTTAACTGCTGAGCCATCTCCCCAGGCCCCCTGAACCTACTTTTAAAAAGTCATTCTTTGAGCCGGGCATGGTGGCACATGCCTTTAATCCCAGCACTCGGGAGGCAGAGGCAGGCAGATTTCTGAGTTCGAGGCCAGCCTGGTCTACAAAGTGAGTTCCAGGACAGCCAGGGCTATACAGAGAAACCCTGTCTCGAAAAACCACACACACACACAAAAAAGTCCTTCTTTGACCTCCACCTGTGTCCTGTGGCATCTGCCCCACCCTGGCAACAATGATGGTTTTTTGTTGCTGTTTTAAAGGCATACCTGAGGTGCCATTTTCTTCTGTTTGTGTTGCTTTCATGGGAGTGACCCATCGGAGGCTACAAGTGAGTAGCTCATATACACATCTTGGGAAGCCCAAGGCAGAGCCAGGCTCTGCCTGCAGATGGCTGAGGGAGGGGAGTCTGGGACAATGTCCTCGGGTCTCTGTGCATGGGAGGTATGTGCCCAGAGAGAATGCTTCAGCTCAGCCTGTGTTTACTGTTTCGGATTCTTTGGAAGTCTGTAGTCACAAGCTCCGGGAAGGAGGGTGTTTGCTGTTTTGTGGTTTTCAGCCATCTGTGTTGGAATGTATTGTCTCCATTCTGTTTGCTCCCTCTACGTTATCGTCAGCATCATACGTGAACGAACGTCAGAGTGAGGACTGACGTGCCCTCTGGCTCTCCTTGGATTAGCCAGTTAGTCACCAAGCCTCTTGCTCAGATAGCCTGAGGGTTGCCTGCCTCCCTTTACCTCAATTGCCCAGCCCTGATTCTAGTCCCACAACCCTTCTGCCAAGCAGCTTCCAGGGTCAACCATTCTGCCTGTACTGTTGACACCACATCTTCCCTGATTTACTTCCTGATGGCCCTTATCGTCCCAAGAAGGAAATCCACTTTTTAGTTTGACATTCGAGGACTCATACAATCTGCTACTATTCTCATTGACCTGCACCCAACATTCCAGAAGTTTCCTTACTGTACACACTGTGGGCTCATTGTTTTAACTATGAGGTCCCAGTTGTCTCTGCAAGGAATGCCTGTAGCTGGTCCTTGCTACTTTGTGGGTTCTTCTTTTTCCCACCCTTTGTATCTCCCTGGCTTTACCTCCTAGCACTAGATAGGAGAGGAGAGGAGAAGGAGAGAGGGAGGAAAGGGGAGAGAGAGAAAGAGAGAGATCCCGAATCTAATTTCTTTCCTTTTGTTTCTTTTGTGAGCATGAGACTACTGACAAGCCACACTCATCTCCCCTAAACAACCACCATCCACCAACCTCAGCTCTCCTCTCGGGGCCCTAGCATTTATAAACCCTCTGAACATTTCCCAGAATTCCAAAGCCACACAACGGCAGAAACTATCCACAGCTGGCAAAATTGTAGCCCTGCTAGAGCATAAGGCAAATCACAGTCAACTGCCCCAGACCATCCAAAGCAGCCTCATGCCCCACATCTGGGAATAAAACGGACTTTCTTATACGATTTCTGTGTTTTTACCAAAATCCCAGAATCCTCACTACAAATGTCTTCTCCCTTCCTCTGGCTGCAGCTTCGGCATCACATCGCCTGTTTGCCAAGCTGCATGCCTGAGCCTTGTAGCTTACAGGCGCTTTCTTCAACTGTCACCCACGAAGCATCTCTACCTCTGTGATGATACTACCCTCTGGTAAGCCTTGGTTTGGGCTACTAGTTTGTGTTCATCTGTGTGTCCTCACAAGGCTCGGCATACAGTGAGTAGTCAATAAAAGTGTTAAGTGGCAATCGCCAAACCCCCATCCCCACCCCCACCCCCGCCTTGGACTTTGACTAGTCCCCTTAACTAGTCAAATTAACCGTGTAATGCGCTGGAGGTGTTGGATTACAACATACCTTCTGGAGATGCAGTGAGAGGAACATCTGGCAGAGTCTTGCTGGGGTTCTTAGTGGCTTGACAGAGGTGGCTGGGAGGTGTAGCCCTAGACTGGACAGAGTTCTGGAGTCCTGGTGTCCGCTGGGCTGGGGGAGACTGTGGTTCTGGGCTCCCATTGATGAGCACTATGGGTATGTCCACCATGGAGTTGGTGACAGATGCAGGGCAGCTACTGGCCTGCTCCTTAGCCACTGGAGTAGACTGCACTGCTTGGGGCTGGCCCTTGCCCAGTATGGGGTTACTAGGAGCCTGGGCATCATTAGGTCTCACACACTGGGACCCTCGGTCCAGGCTGTGGAGGCTGGAGGATGAGCTGGCTGGACTTCCCAGGGATCCAGAAGATGAGGGAAAGCTGGCGAGGCTTGAGTGGGGGAGGGACTGATTGCTGCAGGAAAAAGCACACAAGAGTATTAGGGTGTTGGGTGACAGTGACTTGGGGTCAGAGCTAGGTTCTAGAATCTAGCTGTCTGGGAGCCCTATCTTGGGTCAATCAGAACATTGCATATCCCCTTACCAAAAACTCAGAGCAAAGAGAACCCTTATCTGCATTCAGGTACAGATGTCATGTACCCTGACATCATAGGTGCAGAACCTCTCTTGGCCTAGAGGATCTCTTGTCATTTAAACTAGCCAATGGAATTAACCTCCAGCAGGTTAGCCTGGCCTGCATTTTCTGCTTTCCCAACCAGGCTGCTCTGATGGAATTGCCACAGGCAGCAGTATCTCCACTCCCTGTCACTCTCAGGAGCCCTGTGGGGACAGGCTATACTGGCCATGTCTTGGACTGATGCAGGGTGAATGTTCCATCTGGAGGTGGTCACCTCTTCTAGGCCAGGGACTGCTTTGGCCATTGCCTTTGGCGTTAGTGTGTGGGGATGAGGTCCAGTGGTTTAGTTGTCCTGGAGCTGGATGGGCTGTTGTGCATTTCTACGGTGAGGCCTAAGAACAGGGAACTGGGGCAGTTGTAAATAAGGCCCAGGGGGTTGGTCCCTCCTAACTAGGCTTTCTTTGTCAGTACCAGGGTGGTGGGGGGCAGGGGGAGATGTGGGGGGGCGGCTTTCATTCCTAGATGCTTCACCTCAGGCCCCCAATCTGTGTACACCTCTGAGATGCACTTATTTTCCAAAGTTATTTATTTTATGCATGTGCGTGTCATGCCTGTGGAGGTCAGAGGAGGACACTGGATCCCCTGGGACTAGAGTGACAGATGCTTGTTAGCTGCCATATGGGTGCTAGGAACGGAACCTGGGTCCTATGCCAGAGAAGGAACACTCTTAACCATTGAGCTACCTCTTCAGCTCCCACCCCTAAGTTTTAAAAGTCCTTCCTCCAGATGGGTCATGTGAGGGCTGGAAAGCAAGCAAGCGAGCCTCTTTAAAGGAAGCACTCCATTCTCAAAAGGTCGATGGAAGCCAAGAGTTGAGCACACACTGAATTATGTTCTAAATGCTTTGAGGGGAGCCTGAGATAGAGATGTCTGTGGTGCTAGAAAAGACATCGTGCATGCTTTTCCTCTTCATGCCCATGCATTCTGCTCACAGAACAGGGTGCCCTTCTAGTGTGTGTGTGTGTGTGTGTGTGTGTGTGTGTGTGTGTATGCACACATGCTGCCGTGCATGCAATTGCGGTCTGCCCACAGACAGAACTTACCTTCCAAACACATAGCTGACATCCGATACAGGGCTGGCTGACAGCATAGAGACCCTGCTGCCCCTCTGTGGGGCCCTGAGCCCTTTCTCCCAACCTGGAGGAGTTGCCAGTGGAGAGCCAGAGGCTCTGCTTTCCCGGCAAGGGATGGCATTGTTAAAGGAAGGAGGGGTGAGGGGAGAGGGACCCCTGCCCTGGTTCCCAGAGAAGATGAGGCTCTCGTTGCTGCTGCGGGTCTCTCGGGGGATGTCCCTGGAGAGGAAGAGGCTGCCACCTCGTGGAGAGCCAAATGGTGGGGTGACACACGGGCTGGAGCAGCGTTGGGGACCGTCAAGGCATCTTGATCTGGTGGAGGTCACTTCAATATACTTTATATCTTTAGGGGGAGGGGAGAGAAAGAAAACACTGCTGGAGTTGGGCAGTGGTGGCACACGCCTTTAATCCCAGCACTTGAGAGGCAGAGGCAGGAGGATTTCTGAGTTCGAGGCCAGCCTGGTCTACAGAGTGAGTTCTAGGACAGCCAGGGCTACACAGAGAAACCCTGTCTCGAAAAACCAAAACAAAAAAACCCACAAAAACCACTGCTGAATTCTAGTAGCCATAGAGAATTGGGGCTTACTCTCCAGACCAGGGGTGGAGCACTGTCTGGCACAGGTGGCAGAAACTGGGGGGTGCACAAGCTGTCCCCTTTCTAGAGGGTCACAAATCCTTTTCCGTGGCTTCCCAGGACAGAAACCCCGGAGAGCACCCAGTTTACTAAGCCGGCTCATCCCTCCTCTATTCAAAACTGTGGCGCCCGGCCTGCCCTGGGGTCTTCAGGCTTCCTTCTTCACAGCCTGGGTGAGAGTAGGCATTAGGTTAGGCACACGGGACTAGTGGGCTGTTTTGGGCCTGCTGGTTCCTGCGATGTAGAAACCTGGCTCTGCAGTCACAGGAACTTGGGTGTGAATCCTGACGTCAGCGCTTTCTAGCCCGGAGGCACTGAGTAACTTTCCAGACCTCTCTCGGCCTCAGTTTCCTTATCTGCAAAGCTTTGATCCTGTCTCAGCCTCCTTGGGTGGTGCTGAGGAGCAAACACGGGATGAAGAGAGCCTGGTTCATGGCCGACCTCTTAAGGAAGGAACATTCCTTACCAGCTGCCCTTGGTCCAAAGGGAGCCCCCTCGATAGCTCACAATGAGTATCTTTGGCTGAAGAGGATGAAGTAACATGATTTAGGGAACTACACTGTGCTCTGAGAGAGATCTGAGAGTGAGAGAGATTCTTCCAGGAGGCTGGCAAGTACAGTTACACACACACACACACACACACACACACACACACACACACACAGAGCTACCTTTTGAGACACAATCTATCCCCAAACTCCTTAAGGCCAAAATTAACCTTGATCTTCTGATAATCCCGCCTCAACCTCTTCAGTGCTGGGATCACAGGTCTGAGCCACCGCTTCTAGTTTTATGTGGTACCTGGAGCACTGGGGCTCGAACCCAGGGCTTTATGCACGCCTGGCCAGCCCTTTACTGAGCTGCAGCCCTAGCCCCACCTTCTATTTTTAGAAAAACTTTAGACCTATAACCAACTCTGACCCTCTCACTGGCCCCTGAGCAGGCCAGACATTGTTTTTACAGAGGCAACCAGTGACTGGAGATTGTGTGGGAGTTGAGGTTCCTTGCATAACTTTTACCAAAGATAGGCAACTGCTAGCACGCAACATAGTTGCTACCTACCTGTGCTGTTACAGCAGCTCCATTCAAACGCTGTAATCCCTAAGTAACAAAGAAAAACTCAAGGCTTGGCTAGGTTAAGTGAGCTCTCCGATGCCACACATCTGAAGGAATGGAAGAAACTCCAGTTTCTGCCCTTGAGCTGTGTTAGGGTTTTTTTTCTCGGACAAAGAGGAACTCTTTGAGATCCCATTTTAAGACCTTCTTCATGCATGTCTGCCCCAGTGTGGATCTCTTAGCCTGGTGAAATTACTAGTCACCCCCCCCCCCCCCACTTCCTGGGTCATAAAAGTATCTAAGATCTTGTATGGGAGCCGAGTAGGGCGGGGTGGGGGGGAGGAAGGCTTTATGCTGTGAGTCACCCCCCCCTTGTCCTGAGGTAGATGACTGGGGAGGTGGAGGCTCCCACCCCATCCCTGGGGTGCAACCGCTGTTTACAGGCCTGTGGGGCAAGTCCCAGCAGTGTAGGGTGGATGTAGGCGCCAGCCGCAGGCCTGGCCAGTGAAGGGGGGGGCATGTGGGTGGGGGGAGGAGAGGTGGTTATTAAACAGCCTGCCCTTGGGCCTGGCAAACAGCCTTGCCTGGCAGAAACTGTTGGAAAATGAGATGTGGGGACCCGTTCCAAGGATGGGGTGGGAGGTCGTAGAGAGGATAAGGAAGATGGTGTTTGGGTCTCAGAGCTAGGAGCCCTCTGGGATGGATAGTAACCCTGAAGGACAAGTATAAAGAAAGGAAAAGAGGAGGCAAGGAAGGGGACTGCTGACCAAGTTCTGGGGTGAGGGGGGCCTCGGCTGAGTTTCAGAGATGTCTGTAGGTTGCCTCTCAGCAAATTCCAGTTTAGGGAGAGAACAGGAACAAGGGCTTTGAGGATTAGAACTAGCCTGACCTGCTACTCAGTAGGGGGTGATTGAGGATCCCGGTTTCCCTCCTCGACCTCAGTTAACACATCTGTAAAATGAGGTCACTGTGATCTCCCTCAGCTGCAGGGACACACACATCACAGGGGCTAATCCTCACAAAAGGAAGTCTAGAGAGGATGACCAAGCTCGAGGAGAGGACGGTTGGTTGAGCTTTTACCAAGGGAGGAGAAGCAGGACAGAGAGCCTCTGCTGGTTCCTGAGGACAAAGGAGGATGGATGGGATGTGCGTGGCGTGGGGTCGAGGACGCGAACATGGGAGGAATCTCACCCAGAATTCTGTGCAGTGCCCTGGGCCTGGGGTTGCCTTCTTTCTCTCTCGCCAGCAACAGTGGCCCACAGGAGGGTCTGGGGAGGCTGAGAAGGGCATAGCAGGCCTGTGGTGCAGGCATCTGCCGTTCTCGGGGAGTTGTGTCTGCCTCTGGTCCAGCGCTCCAGAGACAGAGGTTGGAGGTTGCCTGGTGGCTGGATAGCCTGGGCTACAGAGCAAGACTTTGTTTTAAAAGGGGGAGGAGGGGTCAGGGCAGAGGACTGGCAGGGCTTTCTGGCCACCGCCAGGTTTTTTTTGTATTCCTTGTTCCCCAGAGTTGAATGGACCGACCCATGCTTATAGTGGCAGGCTGTACCCCAGAAAAACCCGGGGATGGGGACCCTTCTGGCATTTGCTTACCACCAGTTCCTTCCGTGGAGGAGGACATTGGTTGGGTGTCTACTCCACACCCCACCCTATGCATGTGGACTCCTAATAACGATCTTGCCCCAACTGGTTTTGGCCGGGTGGAATCCCTGCCCTGGGGCTTGAACATTAAAACCCTGGGCTGGCTCCTGCCAGTGATAATTAGGTCTAAAGCGCTTCCCTGCAGTGATGTGCCCATGACTGGCCTTCAGCAGCAGAAGGCAACTGGGGAAGAAGGCAGCTCCTGTCATAGGCTTGGCAGGACTAGGGGAAGTGGTGCGGAGGCCAGGATCCCCTACTGGGTGCAGGAGGGCCTGGGTGCTGTGCTGGCTTCTATCCCAGAGTCCACACTGACTTGGGGCTGGCCGTATCGGCAATCCCAAGGCTACCATGGCTCAGTGCACCAAGGCTTGTGACAAACATTCTTTCAGGCTAAGAGCTCTTATTTTGTTCGTTGCATAGATGAGGAATGAAAGATACAGAAGCAATGTCAACGGCTTACATTGTAAGGTCCTCCTGAGCCCAGTGGTTAGGTTACATGGGTTCCTTATTCAAGCCCATGTTAACTTAGCTGTTCATCTGTAAAGAGGGGTCAAATTCTCATCTCAGTGAGGTAGGATTGGAGGACTGAAGGTTACTAATCCTAGCACTTAGGAGGAGAAGGCAGGAAGAGGAGGAGGAGGAGGAGGAGGAGGAGGAGGAGCTACTTAGGATGACTGAGGCCAGCCTGGGCTACATGAGATGCAGGGAGAAGGAGGAGAAGCAAGAGGAGGAGGAGAGGAAGAGGAGGAGGAATAGGAGGAGGAAGAAGAGGAGGAAGAAGAGGAAGAGGAGGAGGAGGAAGAGGAGCTACTTAGCATGACTGAGGCCAGCCTGGGCTACATGAGATGCAGTCTTTAAAAAAATGATTCTCACAGCCGGGGCTATACAGAGAAACCCTGTCTTGAAAAAAAAAAAAAAAAAAAGAAAAAAAAATTCTCTGGAAGGTACTCAACGTAGGGATAGGGCCTGGCAAGCAGTAAAAGCACAGTAAAGGAACATTGTCCTAGATCCCAACCCGGGACGCCTAGCTCCCGCCATCCGACCCCTGGAGGCCTGACCTGTTGGTTTGCCCCATAGGTCTGCCACTAGCTGACCATCATTCTCAGAATGCTTGAGATTTTCTAGGCATAGGAAACTGAGTTGGCACCCAGGGCTTTCCAGATTCCCTTGGACTGAGCGGACTGGTGTCGGCTTGTATCAGCTTGTTAAGGCTAAAGACGACAGATTTCAAGAGGTTGTCTAGCTGGTTGCTGAACACGGCCATTACTAACAATTGCTTTCTGCAAATTCGTAGTGAAATAACTTAGATTCAAAATTAAAAACAAAAACAAAACAGAACAAAACAAAAAACACTGACCATTGCAGTGTTCAAGAGAGGAGATGGAGTTTTAGGACTAGCCTGGGCTACACAGAGACTCTGGTCTCAAAAAACAAAACAAAACACCAAAGACAAAAAAAAAAAAGAAGCAAAAAAAAACCTTAAAAAAGAGCAGACACACTGAAAATACACACATTCCCATTAGTTTACCATTCTGTATGCTTTAAGTTTATATGG
Source organism: Mus pahari (assembly GCF_900095145.1). Lineage (NCBI taxonomy): Eukaryota > Metazoa > Chordata > Mammalia > Rodentia > Muridae > Mus > Mus pahari. The sequence goes on from NC_034603.1 coordinate 66,576,571, forward strand.
CAATAGTGAGATATAATATATCTCACTATTGGTACAGTGAGATCGATTTTGTTAGTAGCTTGGGACTGGCCAGGATGGGAGACTTTAGACCATGGGAATGGGCAGATGCATCAAAGCATGACTTCGGGCTCCCCATCAGTGAGCCAGCATCTTTTCTCTTGAGTTCTGTGTCTCTCCCTCCCCACTATTTCCAGCTTGGACCTTTCTCAAGAGATGTTCCCCTAAGCAGGGGTTGGGGCCACCTAGAACTCCTATGATAATTTCAGGGGACCAAACTTAGACTAGAAAGAAAACCATCAAGAACTTCAGTAAGAGTCGGGCGTGGTGGCGCATGCCTTTAATCCCAGCACTCAGGAGGCAGAGGCAGGTGGATTTCTGAGTTCGAGGCCAGCCTGGTCTACAAAGTGAGCTCCAGGACAGCCAGGGCTGCACAGAGAAACCCTGTCTCAAAAAAACGAAAAAACAAAACAAAACAAAAAAACTAACAAAGAAAAGAACTTAAATAAGGCCCAAGGACTCTGCAATCAGGAAGCCCTCACTATGTGCACGTCATTATAGAAACTGCTAACATGGACAAGCATATTTAAATTCTCATTAAAAAAAAACAAAACAAATGAAACTGGACTCTACCAGCTTCTAAACTCAGGACCCAGACAGAATTGTATAGTGAGAGAAAGTTGTACTTATACTTTTTGCACAACGGAGAAATCAGAAAGGCCAGAAGCTTGTTTGGGGCTGCATAGTACTCCCCACAGGACAGGGCCGCCTGTGCCTCAGATTCTGTAGAAGAGCTCTTATTTGGTTGAGATCTGTCACCCAGCTCCCCTCTTGGTTGTGCCCCAGATCCTTACCTAAGGCTTCAGGTTCTTCCTTCTTGTTCCTTGATGCGATACTGTTGGTAGACTCAGCCTGGGGACCGGCAGTCCCAGAGGGAAGCAGCTGGAAGGTGGGGTCTATCTCTAGGATCATCTGGTTGAGGGCCTCCAGGGAGAAGTCAATGCAAGATTCCAGATCCTGCGAGGCCTCCGAGGTCTGCTCCCCAGGGCACTGAAGGAGGCAGTGAGCTCTGGCCTCAGCCTGCTGGGCCTGCTGGAGCCTGTCAGAGCTGCCTTTGTGGAGTGTTGGGGCCACCAGAGGCTGGGTTCCCCAGCTTTCTGTGGTGTAGTAAGGACACAGGGCTGGGAGGCCAGGGCTGGAGGTTGGGTGCAGGGCCATCCTGGATTCCTCACGGGGAGTCAAGCTGACCACGTGACCTCCAGCCAGCAGGGAGCTGAACATGATGGGGCAGTGAGCTCGGGGCTTTACCTCAGGCTTCCAAGCAGCCTCACTTCTGCCCTGGAGCTAGATCCTGCTCACGAGGGCTCCAAGGACCTGAAATGTGAGAGAGGGAGCTAAGTGACCTCTGGAGGTGAAACCCCTCCCTAGGTCCTCAGCGAAGAACAGAACAAATCAACTCATTCAGTTAGAGTTCCCTCTGGCTTCCTGGCTTTGACACTCACCGGCTGTGTAAGTTTGGACAAATGAATTAAGTTTTCCCCAACTTAGTTTCCTCATTTAAAAAAATGAACGAACCCTAATCATGTGCTCAGGACAAGGCCCGGGATAGCGGAGCCTCTGGAAGGGATGGTTAGATGACTTAAAGGGGTGATTAGTAATCACTTACGATGTCATGCATGTATTTCTAGATGAATGTTAGCCAGTTGTTTACGAGGAACTACCAGGTTCATGAAGCCCTTTCAAGTCCTTATAACAACCCTATGAGGTAGGAACCAACATTACCCCATTTGGCAATAAAAAGAACGGCTCAAGCATCGTATAGGCAACTAGTGTCGGAACAGGACTGGACTCTAGGCTGCCTTCGGTCTGACCTCCTGTCCTGAGGCTAGTCGGTGAAATGGATCAGCAAGTGGGCAAGCAGGTGTGAGTAAAATCACAGGGGACTCAGGAGGAGATTCTGTGGCACTGGTGGGGGTGACAGCAGGGAGGACTTTGTGGAGAAGGGGACATGCCAAACTGGAAAAGAAGGAGCTAGCAAGACAAGGCGGGTAAGAATGAGGAGGTAAGGAAGTGTTCAAGCAGTAGCGTGGCATGTGCAAAGGCCCAGTGGCCAGATGGGACGTCAAAGGTTTCCAGGAAACAGGCACTTGGGATGGAGGGATAGCATGGAGCCAGTGAGCTAGCTAGGCTCCGCCAAGACTCACAGGCTCAGCTCAGGATGGACAACTCAAACTCTACAGGTAAGAGCAAGCCACAAGAGTGTTTTGAACTGCGTAGTGACATCACCCACTGACGATCACTCCCCTGGGGGCTCATCCAGAAAGAGAAAGAAATGTCCTAACTTTTTAATCTTCTCTATGTGAAAAGTTCTTCCTATTGTCTAATCTTGATGCCACATACTTGTTTCTCATGGCTTGGTGTTGGGGAGGAGGTAAAAGGTCCTGAGACAGCCTAATGAGAAAGCTGGGTGGAACAGGGACACGCTGACCTCAGTCCCGGTAGCTGTGAGCTTTGCTGCCTGCCTACCGTGTCAGAGCATGAAGCTACAAGGTGCCGCGTGAGGAGCCATCAGACAGCTCTGGGGTTGAGTTAGAAATTGGGGCTCACGGAGTAGGACTTCCTCATTAGGGGTTTCCCAGGTACCAAGCACCCATCCAGGTGCCAGGCACTGGTCAACATGCCTTATGCAGCCGCACCTGGTATGTCAACCTTCTAGGTTGCCCCCGAAGATACCCAGACTCACAGAAGTCAAGAGAACACTAGGGGTTGGGGGTGGCACACACACCTGTAATCGCAGCACTAGAGATGTACAGGCAGCAGGAGCTACATAGTGAGTTCAAGGCCACCTTGAGCTAGATGAGCCCCTGTCTCAATTCCCCCATCCCTCATCCCCCCAACCAAGCAATCAAATAACCCACAAAACCCCAAGAGGCTTCATATTTGAGATTCAAATCTAGGCCTTGGACCTTTGTAATCTTAATTCCTTCAGCCACACGGAGTTCAAAGGCAGAGGGGACATAGAGATGGGGCCATGGTATGCCTAATGAAAAACAGCCAGGCCTGTCTGACCCCCCCTCCCCCAGGTTCCTATGGCTATGTTATCAAACTTCTTGGGTCCTGGAAGCAGGGGTGGGGGTGGGGGACAAGAGGAGGGGGCGCTCATGCTGGTGTGGAGAAATCATGTGGTGAATCAAATCTACAAATGGCAGTGGAATGGAGCTGGCCTCTGAGCGCCTTCCGTGGGGGCAGATGAGGACACAGAGCCCAAGACACAGCTTTTCCCACAAAGTCTCCAAGAGTCCAAGGAGCCAGGCACAGCAGGCAGGGTTCACTGCCAGGCCTACAGAGGAAGCCGGGGAACTCCAAGCAGGGTGTACTGGAAGCTGAGCATTCCCCATGACCAGGACTCAAGGTTGCCCAGCCGCTGCCTTTGTGCATAAGGATACTGTCCTTCTCTGAGCGGATCTTAGAGGTCTTATCTGTCTGATGGTGACTTGATAATAACGGACACTTGACCCTCGTTCTTTTTCCCAACACTTCTGAGGGGGGGGAGTGCTGGCAGGGCTGAGGGTCTTGCCCAGGCTCCAAGTGTATGTCCCAAATCTCATGGGAGGTACTCTTGCCTCTAAACATCAGTCCCACAGAATCACCCTCTATTCTCTGTCTAGACCCAACGGATACTGAGCTTCAGGGAGAGTTGCTAAGGACAGGAAACCCTTCTGCATCTTTTCATTTGACCTTCCCAAGTCATCCCTGGGCTCAGGCTCAGACTCTGTCTGCTCCTCTGAGATGTGGCTATACACTCCAGGGCCTCCCAACCGTGCTCTATGTCTTAGAGAGGAGTGCCTGGGCTCAGATTGTGTGTGTGTGTGTGTGCATTGCATGTGTGTGTGTGTGTGTGTCTTAGGAAGGATTCCAGTTATCTAGGCCCTATTTACAGCTCCCTCCTACCTTCTCTTCTTCAGATTCTAACTCTTGTTCCTTTCTCTTTCCCTCCTCAAAACTCTGGGGGGGGGGCAGGGAACCCCTGGGGCAGCTGGAAAGCCCTCATGGTCATCCTGGTTTACCTCATAGGAGCCCAGGTAGAGAAGGCAGAGGATGGAGTCCCAGTCTCCCCTATCACACAAGCCCAGGATCCCCATCATTTGAGCCTACTCCTCATTGTCCCTTGCCTCCCTAGGAGCCATGTGGCCTCACCTGGGGCAGCAGGCAGAGGACAGCCTCCTAGACTGGCTTAGTGCTCTGTCTAGGAATCAGGAGACCCGGGTCTATCCAGGCTCTAATCTGGTGTCCAAGATCCCAAGGCCAGCTTCTTTCGCAGTCTTGGATTCTATTAGCTGTGTACCCCGGGGTGCAGACTTAGCTCTAGTTTAAGTGCAGACAGAACTAGGTTCCCCCACGCAGTGAGTAAAAGCACCTACCTGCTCGTGGGCCGCTGCTCCACTCTCAGGATCGAACTGTGCTGAGGTCAGGTAAACTGCAAGAGGAGGAGCCAGCAAACCTTAGGACTCGCCTTAAAAACAGCCCGCCTTCCGCCCTCCCTGCTTCTCCCCTACAGCCCTACACGTGGCCTTGACAGCAGCTGGCCCCGCCCCAGAGGTGTCCTAACCGCTCAGGTGGGGCAGGTACAGGCTGGGAGAGGTGTGTGTTAGGGGTGGGTGATTCAAGCACCGGTTAGGGGTGTGTGTGTGTGTGTGTGTGTGTGTGTGTGTGTGTGTGTGTGTAGGGGTCCCAAGCTTCTAGCTCGGCCCTCCTGTGTACCATGATCAGGAAGACACCTAGACCGAGGTGTGCTGCCGCTGGCCTCCCTCTCACCCTATGTAGGAAGGAGGAAACAGTGGGTTGGCAGAGACAGTGAGAAGGGAGAGCTTGGGTCTTGCTAAAGGACACTAATGGGTAGAGGACCCTTCTCCAGACCTATCCTATGGTTCTGGATGCCTCTGTGAGACCCACTCATGGTCTTTTCTTCCTTCTGCCCTCTTCCAAGGCCACCTCCAGCCTGGAAACAAGGCTTCTGACCTAAGGGAAGAAGTGGAAGGCCCTGGAGGGCTCTGCCTAGAGCTCGTTGTCCTGCTTCTCAATGATTCACCCTCCTAGGAGGGCCTGCTAAGCATCCTCTCCGATTTCCACGGCTCCAACTCCTTCCCTGCCAGGGGTCCTCGGGATGCTGTTAGGGAATGTCCAGCCAGGGTGAGGGACACTCAGACCCCCATCTGAGCAGGAAGTGTTTTCAGCCTGATCTGGAGAGTGGGTGGCCCAGTATCTCCGTTGGGCTCTGCAGTCTTCTTTCTGGATTGTCTCTGAAGACCCATGATGAGCCAGTGTGCCTGCCACAGGAGGAAGCTAGGGTAAAGCGGTAGGGGCTTCTCTTTTTGAGAGCAACATTGAAAGGCGTCCTCTGGTATCCATATGATGCAGCAGATGCCAGACTTGGCGAATACCTAATGTATCGTTGAAGGAGGAAACTGGGTCACTGCGGCAAGCTAAGGTGGACATGGTCTGTAGGCTTTGGCTTCATGGGCGAGTGGGAGGGAAGACTGCTAAGTTTCTTGGGTGAAAGGGTGGGCTACACAGAGGAGAAATGGCTCTGCCATTGTAGTTCCATCATTGCTTGCCCAGCGTGTAGGAAGCCCTAGATTTGATTTTTTTGTTTTTTTTTCTCTCTCTGCAGTTAGCCATTTTTGGTTCACACTCAGTCACTTCCTCCAGCTTAACTAGCCCAGAACCCTGATTTCAGTTTCAGCTGCCCACCTCTTCTCCCCACTCCCCTTTATTGATGCAGCCAGCATTGCCAACAGGACGACGCATTTCTGTATATGTTTGGTAGGACTGTCTTCCTCAGTCTGCCGCAGCGATGGGTCTCGCATCTGCCTGCCTGGGGTAGATCTCATTATACTACTTAATCTTTTTTTTGGATTTGATAATATTTGGGGGAAGAAGTTGGTTCCTGCGCTCATGAGGGTTATCGGTGTGCAACTGTCTTATCCTTGTTATATCTTTGGTTTGGGCCTTAGGGTAACGCCAGCCTCATGGACAGTCAGGAAGGGACCCTCTTTCGCCTGTTTTCTGAAAGTCAGTGCAGGGAACTGGTGTGCTTTTATCCTGAACTATTTTGTACCCCTCGTTCTGCAGTGAACCGTCCCATTGCTTCTGCTTTGGGAGATAATTACAGTTGCCCAATTCTGATCCCTGGATTCCACACTCATAGAATCAACAAAATGAGGGTTAGACAAAACCGTGTCTGTGCAGACTCCTCTCATTATATCCTAAGCATAACAACTACATTCTATTAGATATAAGTCATCTACAAATCAGTTATTTATGTGAGAAGGTGTATGTAAGTCCTATACAAACATACCATTTTATATAAGGGACTTGAACATATGCAAATTTGGATATGGAAGGGGAGGGGTCCTATGGCCAGCCGATTCCCTGAGGATACAAAGAGTCTGAGAGGCAGGGTGGAGGTATTTCTTTAAAACATATTTACAACCTTTTCTCTTCTTTCTGTTCTTCCCCCCCCCTTTCTTTCTTTAACTGACTCTTATTACATAGACCAGGTTGAAGTGAAACTCGCATTCTCCTGCCTCAGCCTCCTGAGTGCTGGGATGATAGGTGTCAATCAACCAACATGTTCTGATTTGTGGCTTTTCTTTTTCAATCTTGGACATATTATTTCCTGAGCTATTGTCTTGTATTTATCCCTCTATCCCAAACAGAATGTTTAAAGATACATTAAAACAAAACAAAACAAAACAAAAATCCTGACTCTTTTCAGTGTTGCCTGCACTCCTCACATGAAAGAATAGGGGAAATTTGATTAAACAAGTAAGAATTGTTATTTCTTATATTTTTTTTTTCTTGTAGGAACTCCATTTTGTGTGCATGTATGTGTTTATCTCTGTGTGGGTGTGTCCTAGTTAGCAACTGTCAACTTGATACAAGCTAGAGTCACGTGGAAAAAACAAAACAAAACAAGTCTCAACTCAAGTCTTTATCTTGTTGACTTGTGAACAAGTCAGTGAGATAGTGTCTTTAAAAAGACCCAGCCCACTGTGGGTGGTGCCATTCCCTGGGTAGGAAATCCTGAGCTGAGCTGAGCTGAGCTGAGCTGAGCTGAGCTTGGCCTGTGAGGGAGGCAGAGAGCTAGCTAGGGAGAAGCAGTCCTTTGTGTTTTCTGTTTAAGTTCCTGCCCTGCCCTCCCTTCTGACAGACTGTGACCTGGAGGTACAAGGTGAAATAAACCCTTTCCTCTACAAAGAGGCTTTTGGTCAGAATGGTTTGTCACAGTGACAGAAAGCAAACTAGAACAGGTGTGTGTGTCTGTGTGTCTGTTTGTGTGTGTGTGTGTCTGTGTGTGGTTTTGTGTCTCTGTGTGGTTTTGTGCCTGTGGCATTGATTATAATAAGGTCATGCCTCTGCACTGGTTTTAAAGTGGGAGTTAGAATTTGGTCTCACACCGGGCATGGTGGCGCACACCTTTGATCCCAGCACTTGGGAGGCAGAGGCAGGCGGATTTCTGAGTTCGAGGCCAGCCTGGTCTACAGAGTGAGTTCCAGGACAGCCAGGACTACACAGAGAAACCCTGTCTCGAAAAAAAAAAAAAAAACAACAACAACAAAACAAAAGAAAAAGAAAAAGAAAAGAAAAGAAAAGAAAAGAAAAGAAGAGAAGAGAAAAGAAAAGAAGAGAAAAGAAAAGAATTTGTCTCTAGGCCTCATGTTGCTTTCACGGCAAGCACTTCACTGAGTTATCTGCTAAGTCTTAGTGAAGTTCAAGTTCATTATGAAACTCATTGTCGTCCATCGAGCACTTCTGCCTTTAGGCACTGGGAAACAGAAATAAAGGGGCAAGGTTACTGTCTCCAAGGAACTCACTGTCCACAAGGGGGAAAGACTCGAGGCTCAGCCTGGTGCTACCCTGCAGAAGGCCAGAACCACACTATCCTATATGCCAGGCATCCGTCAGGTCCAGCTATTGGGCTATTCCGCACTGAGATGTGTTTGGAGTAAACTGTAATTAAGATGTTAATGGCTTAGATGAAAGGTGCAGCCTATATTATTCATAATTAAAAATGTATTTATTTCTTGTGCGAGGTGGGATGGGTCAATGCGTCATGACATGCATGTGGAGGTCAGAAAACAATTTTCAGAAGTCCGTTCTTTTCCTTCTATCCCGTGGGTTCCTAAGATCAGATTCAGGTCGTTGGGCTTGGCAGCCAGGGTCTTTCCCCTCTTCAGAGCCATCTCAACTCTGACTCAGTGTTTTATCTCAGTGTTGCGTTGAAATGATGATGCTTTGTGGATCTGGGGTTAAATAAAATAGACGGTCAGGATTAATTTCATCTGTATCAAATCACCACAAACCCAGGGATTTTTAAACAACACAAACACACCGTCTCACAGTCATGAGCCCCAGGTCTGACCGGGACATATTGCTTTTGGAGGCCAGAGGAAAGGATTCATTTCCTGCCTTTTGCAGCTTCAGGAGCTATTCTGGGGTCCGTGAATTGTGTCTGCAGCGCTTTCATCTGTGCCTTTGCCGTCTTCTCTCCTCTCCTCTTTGCCAGCCTAGTCCCTTTCCATCCACCTTGTACAAGGCTGCTTGCTCTGGTTTCTCGGAACCATGTGGATAAGCCAGGATTACTCCTCTCACCTTGAAGCCCTTCTCCCCCATCTCCCATAATTTAATTACAATTTAATTGATATTTGAAGGCTCTGGCAGGTAGGCTCTGATTTATTTGATATCTTTGGGTGCTTGTTATCCAGCCTACTCTGGGTGTGGCTTGCACTGTATATTCTGTGGAGCAGCTTCAACCCAGGGCAACCTATGGGAAGATGGGTTATTTATTTATTTATTTATTTATTTATTTATTTATTTATTGTGTGTGATAACTCAGGTAAGCCTGGCCAAAATCGCTGAGGGAGTAACCCAGAGGGAAAGGCTGTAAGGATTTGGGAGAGGCAGTATGTTCCTTCTGCCTTGCAGCTTGCTGCTGTTGGTCCGCCCTGGGGGAGGGTGCTCTGGAAGGTTCAGCTGACCAGAAGCCTCTCAGTGGCGTGGAAACCTCTGGTTCTTCCGGGTCACAGTCTTTCGGAACAGAAGGCAGGGCTGCCACGGCTTTTGGTGGCTACAAAGTTGTTGAAATGGCTTTTTGGATCCCCTGATCGGTTATGAGCACGGTTCTGGAAGTCAGTGGTCCCTGAGTAGTTCCTCATTTTTTAAGAAGGCGTCCTCTGAGAACCAGAGAGGAGCTGCTTCCCTGGGTGAATCTTTCAAGCACATTCTCCTGGGATCTGCTTCAGGTGCCGCTGCCTTCCCAATGAGTTTTCTATCTTTTCCTCTTTTTTGTCCTTTTCTTTCTCTGCTTTTATTTTTCAAGGCAGGGTTTCCCTAGAACTCACTCTGAAGATCAGGCTGGCTTTGAACTTATAAATCCTACTGTCTCTGCTTCCCGATTACTGGAATTAAAGGTGTGCACCACCACCACCGGGATCCAGTGAGTTTTCTAGCAAAGGATAATAGTATAAAGTTCTTTCTATTCGAGGCTGGAGAGATGGCCCAGCGGTTAAGAGCACTGGCTGCTCATCTGGGGGTCCTGAGTTCAATTCCCAGCAACCACACAGTGGCTCACAACCATCTGTAATGGGATCTGAAGCCCTGTTCTGTCTGATGTTCTCTTCTGGCATGAGGACATACATGCAAACAGAGTGCTCAGATACATAAAATACTTAAATAAATCTTTAAAAAGGCTCTTACTGTTCAAATGGGCCTGTCTGAGTTACTTTTACATAATAAGACACCATGACCAAGGTGACTTAGAAAAGAGTTTATTTGAGGCTTATAATTTCAAAGAGTGAGTTTGTGACCCTCATGGTGGGGAGCATGGAAGCAGGCAGGCAGGCAGGCAGGCAGGCAGGCAGGACACTGGCACAGTAGCCGAGAGCTTATATCTTGAGACACAGTCATGAGGCAGAGACAGCCAACTGGGAATGGCTGGAGCTTTTGCAACCTCAAAGCCCGCCTCAGTGACACACCTCCCCCAAGAAGGCCACGCCTCCTAATCCTTCCCAAACAGTTCCACCAACTCTGGGGACCAAGCATTCAAAGATACTAAGAGCCTCTCAGGGTTATTCTCATTCAAACCACCACAACCCTTTTCCGGGCAGGTGACTAAGTCAGTGGGTTGGGAATAGAGAACAGTGGGTCGCTATGGGTTGGCCTAGGCAGCCTGGATTTTCTGCTGTAGACAATGAAAGTAATGAGAAAGTCTAGAGACAGGAAAAGCACAGGGAGGGGACAAATGCCACAGCCATGCCTCAGGAAAGTCATGTTGCTTCAGGGGAGGCTGAGCAGCTCTATAGGCAGTCACCTGCCTGTCTGTCTGTCTGACGACTGTCTGTCTGTCTGTTTTTGAGACAAGGTTCTCATGTAGCCCAGGTTGGCCTCGAACTTGAAGTCTTCTCCCTTTAGCCTCCCCCTTAGACTCCAGATCAAGAGACTGTGGTACATATTTTACATACCAAAGCAGACCTGGCCTCCAGGTTCTCCCAGCATCCCTCAGTCCCTACCTGGCATACCCTGCCCCCATCCTTGAACTTTGAAGCTCAGGGGTTGGACTGCCCTTCCCCCAGAGGCTCCTCTCTATAGCATCCAAACATTTTGTTCTCTCTTGCTCTCTTCTCTTCTCCCTCTGTGAGCACACCTCTCTCTCTCTCTCTCTCTCTCTCTCTCTCTCCCTCTCCTACCACCCACCCCCATTCCCCATGGCAACTCCCCTGGCCTCGGTCCTCCGAGCCAGTGAACACTCCCCACCCCCACCCCCCAGTGCAGCTTCCCAATAAATCTGCCTTTAATATAACCTAGTCTGGCTTGAATTGGCTCAGTTCCCCAGCTCGGAGAAATAACCTATGAATATACCATTATGCCTGGCTTGTGACAGACCTAAAAGATCGAGAAGCGGTCCTTATAGATGACCTGGGTGTTTAGCCTTTTGAACATTTGAGGCTTAATTTGCAGCATGCCGATCTGAAATTCATAGCAGAGACTGTTGTGATCCTCTTGGTAACCAAGGACCAGACTCCACATTAAGGTCCAGACAGCAGAGCAGTAAAAAGCCACAGGCCCAGACTCAAGCTGTCTGAATTCATACCTCCTCCATTGCCAGTTAGTTGTTGCGCTGTGCCAAAAAAGACAGTAATTTTTTTGGGTCCTTCGAAGGACCTCTGAGCCAGCAGCCTTCAGCTCTTTCTCCTTGAGGGGAAGAGAGAGGAAGAGAAGTAACAGGTTTTCTTTCTCTTGTCTTTCCCCTCCTCTTCCTTCTCCTCTTTGTTTTTGTTTGTTTGTCTGTTTGTTTGTTTGTTTGAGACAGGGTTTTTCTGTGTAGCCCTGGCTGGCCTCGAACTCACAGAGATCCCTGAGCCTCTGCCTCCCGAGTGCTGGGACTAAAGCCGTGAGCTGCTACCTCAAGGCAGGCTCTTCTTGACCTGTACCTTCTTACCTATAAAAACACACATGCCTGAAGCCTTTAGTTGACCCCTTGCCCTTACAGGGTAGTCCAGGCCCAATCCAGTAACACTTTTATGATATGTATCCACACCCAGGGCAGGGCTAGGCCCCATGTAGTCTGGTGCCAGGACTGGAGGGGACTTGGGCACTGCCAACATCCTTCAATTCAGAGTTTATTGTTCAATAAAAGATGTGGAGTAGTCACGGCAGCTCCTGTCTGTCTGTAATGTGCATACGTAGAACTTTATAGAAATATACAGAAGCTACACATGTGAATGTATATAAGTACTTACGTTATAAAAACATGTGCATTACAAAGCATACATACAACATGTAAGTTCATACAGGATATTATGCACATCATAAAACTGTATAGACTACGATAAATTTAAAAAAATGAGCAATATCTTAGAATCATTTCACGGTGTTTCATTTTAGGTGAAATTCGTTTTTTGCTCTCACGATGAGAACAGCGTGATAGAATATGCTTGTTTATTTTTGAAAAAAAAAAAAATCTTGGTTTTACACTTTGTGGGGCCAGGATCTGAATGTCTCATTTTAAATCTGGTTTATTTCAAAGTTCAGTTTTTAATGACTGCCAGGGACAAAAAACAGGCCTCACGGAGACACCTAGATCCAGACGGACGAGGTGCATTGTGGGGCTCAGCTCAGGAAATCGTGACATTAATTTTCAATTCCATCCACCAATTATGGCAAGGTTTTGCTCAAAATTGGCTTGCAAATTCTCATCTTCTCTCGTGTCAATCAGTTGTTCTTAGGAAGAAACTGGAATAATGTTGCATTTTAATACTTTCAGCAAATGGATTTTAAACCCACTCAGACTCTTCATTTAGAAGGGCTTTTTTTTTTTTTTTTGAAAGCAAATTAAAATTTTCTTTTCTTTTTTGTTCCTGGTTTGAAGGACAGATATGAAAGATCTTGGAAATGCATGTGGTTTTCAGCCACCAAAACCGTGGATTAATGAGAATGCTTTTAAACTCTGTCTTTAAATTCCCTGATGTATTATGTCTCTCTCCCAACTGCTTTACTGGAGAATTCTTCTAACTGCATCTTTATCCCGGCAGAGATGCCACTTGAGAAATCTACAGTCTGCTTGATAGGCAATCTTAATTTTCCCTGTGATATGAAACCAAGTCTTCACATTTCAGGAGACATTATTTTATTTTATTTTTTTTAGCTGTCTGGTTACAAGAAATCTCTTTCAGCCATTTGCCTCCATGTAAGTAAGTGTGTGAAATGTGTGTGTGTGTGTGTGTGTGTGTGTGTGTGTGTGTGTGTGAAGTTTCTCTCTCCAATCCAGACTGACCTGAAACTCACAATATAGTCCAGACTAACTTTGAACTTGAGAGTGGACTTCCTGCCTCAGTCTCTTGAGTGCTGACATTTCAGGCATGAACCGCCACACCCTACAAACCTTACTTTTGAAGGAGTATTAATTTAGTTTAATCAGGCACTGGAAGCTGTGATCTCGTTGGAACTGGACACGTGTAAGCATTAGCACGCCACAGTACATTAAAAGTAAGCTACAGAGTGAGGATAGGCCTGTCAAGTCCTCTGCCTAATGGAACATTCTCCTTCCAGATACTGACTCATGTGGGGGGGGGGGGTTTGACAGGCCAACCATCAGAGGGTGAAGACAGGGGTCAGGCTATATGCCAAACGTTAGAAGTCCTGAATGTCTTGCTTTTGGATAGAAATTCACATATATTAAACTCTAACTTTCTTTCCCACATTCTGTTCAACACTGCTTGGAGGCCCCTTTGGCGCCTGAGTGACACAGGCAAACTGAGGCCATGGCCTTCTGTGGTCCTTGCCACTGTGTGGGGATACGGGGCAGGTAGGTGGTGAGATTCCTATAGTCCTCTCTTCTCTACATCACCCACACTGCATATAGTTCTGTGACTTCAGGAACCTGGCCAAAGGGTTATAACCATGCTATGTTCTGGGGCCAAGGCTAGAACCCTGACATCTCTGCTGTGTTCTCTGGGGGCAGCACTGGGTGGGCCTGAGAGCGGATGCGGATGACCTCCGTTCTGCTTGCCCACACTTTCCTTCCTTCCCCAGACCCTTGCTGCCTCAAGACAGCAGGCAGGAGTCACAGCCTCAGCGTAGCTCAGACACTCTCTGGACCAGGGTATGTGTACTTGGCTTTGGGACCTAAGTTTCTGATCCTTAAATTCCAAGAGTTAGATTTTAAAAAGAAAACCAGGCACTGTGTCTACTAAAAGATCAGTGAGGATGGGGAATAGGGGTATGTAACTGTCACTCCGGCCTGCCTTGCTGGGGCTCCTCAGTCTCCCCGAGGGAAGCGTAGGGACAATCTTGAAGGGATCTGGACCCGTGTCCTTTCCCTGATTAGGTGCAGCAATGGTCTAAGCAGCTGAATTGTCTGCCTAAGGGTGGCCAGGAGCAGGCGGGTGTCCTTGGCCAGTTTGTGAGCCATCCTGCGTGGCCCTAGGCCTATCAGATGAGCAGCTCTTCCTGCTGAGCTGCCACTGACTAAGAGAATGTACTGGAGGGGGGAAGAAAACCCAGAAGGCGAGTGAGAAGGTTCAGTGGGTAAAAGTGATTGCTGCACAAGTCAGGTGCCTTGAGGTCATTCCCTGCAACGTCAGGAAAGCTATCTTCTGGCCTCCACCTATGTGTCATAGCATGCACATGTCTGTACTCATACATGTGAGCACACACAACAGTAACGGCAATAACAATAGGTAAGAGATAAGTACTCTAAGAACTCCGGTGGGTGTGTTAGCACTTACTTTTAATCCCAGAATTCGGGAGGCAGAGGTGGGCAGATCTCTGAGTTCGAGGGCAGCCTGGTCTACAGAGAGTCCAAGGATAGGCAGGGTTACACAGAGAAACCCCCCCCTTTTTTTTTTTTTCAAAAAAGCAAAAAAACAGGGCTGGAGAGATGGCTCAGTGGTTAAGAGCACTGCCTGCTCTTCCAGAGGTCCTGAGTTCAATTCCCAGCAACCATATGGTGGCTCACAACCATCTAAACTGTTAACAGTAGGCAATGAACGTGATAGCCAGCATGCCGTGTCCTTCTCAGACTCAAATTCCCTTTCTCAGCTTCCTCTGCAGTAGGTGAGATCATGGACTGAGTTATGGCCAGGAGAATGTGACCCAAGGGCTCTAAGCCATGCTATATTCTGGTTTGGTTCTAGAAAAATCTGCCTTGCCTGGCTCTCTTTCCTGCTTCCTAGCCAGTTGGGGAAGATCCAGAAAAGGACGCCAAGACCCTTGCTGTGCTCAGGTGGAAGGGGATTGGATCCCTGTGCACCTAGCAGATATGAATGACTTAAAAAAAAAATCAATCGATTAATCGATTAACCTAATTAAGCCATGCTCTTGCTCTGTCAGTCCAGGCTGGACTCAAACTTGATTTTCCTGCCTCAGCACCCCGAGTGAGGGGACTGCGGGTGTGGAGTCAGCCCATCTGACTGGAAGAATCTAACAGCTTGAGTGACCCTGGGAGTAGATTCTTCCTCACAGCCTAGAAAGAAGAGTCCAGCCTGGATGACACCCAGCTTTTAACTTTGTGAGGCGCCAGTGGAGGAACTCAGTGACCTCATCTAGACTTCTGTCCAATGCAGATGGGACCTAACACGTGGGGTAGGACCGGGGAGACAGCTCAGCTGGTAAAATGCTTGCCTTGCAAGCTTGAGGACCCAAGTTTGATTCCCCAGAACCCATGTTAAAAACAAAACAAAGAGCCAGGTAGAGGTGGCGCATGCCTTTAATCCCAGCACTCGGGAGGCAGAGGCAGGCAGATTTCTGAGTTCGAGGCCAGCCTGGTCTACAAAGTGAGTTCCAGGACAGCTACGGCTATACAGAGAAACCCTGTCTCTAAAAACCAAAAACCAAACCAAAACAAAACAAAGAGCCAGGTAGAGGTGGCACACGCCTTTAATCCCAGCACTCGGGGTGGGGGGTGGGGGGTGGGGGGTGGGGGGGGGCAGAGGCAGGGAGAAACCAGCCTGGTTTGCAGAGAGAATACTAGGACAGCCAAAGTTACAGGAGAAACCCCATATCTCGAAAAACTAAAAGCAAACCCCAAAACAAAACCACAAAACCCTTAACCAAGAAGCTATCTGCAATTGATACCTGCCAGCAAAGGGGAAATCGTTCTTCTTCGTGGAATGCCACTGGGTATATCAACCACACGCCAGGGCAGCCCCCAGGCCCAGGAAGAGTTCTCCAACACAAAACGGATTCCATTTTGTTTGTTTGTTTGATTTTGGCATTTTTTGTCTGTATTTGGTTTGTTTGTTTGTTTTGATTTCTTTCTTTTTTTTAAGAGAGAGAGAGAACAGAAAGTTGGGGGAAGGGAGGTGGGAGGAGGCAGGGGAGGGGAAAACATGATCAAAATATATTTTATAAAACCAAAACAAATGAACAAACCAAGCAGCCGGCCAATCTGGGCAGGGTGCTGAGCATCCGTGATCCCAG
Source organism: Mus pahari (assembly GCF_900095145.1). Classification (NCBI taxonomy): domain Eukaryota; kingdom Metazoa; phylum Chordata; class Mammalia; order Rodentia; family Muridae; genus Mus; species Mus pahari. Next base: position 66,592,549 of record NC_034603.1, read on the forward strand.
CTCTGAGGAGGCGGAACCAGGTGGCTCCCAGCATGGCCCTCCATCCAGTGGGTCTAGACTACTCAGCAGGCTCCAGGCCAGAGAGAGAACCCTCTCAGTGAACACAAAGGAGGAAGGCTCATGAGTAACCAGTGACAGCCACACTGTCCTCTAGCTTCCACCTGCATGCTCGCACACATGTGTAACACACACATGAATGAAGCTCAGTCACGCGAGTGTGCATGCACATGAACATGCTCACACATATGCATAGATGCATGAACATGCTCACACATGTGCATAGATGCATGGACATGCTCACACATGTGCATAGATGCATGGACATGCTCACACACGTGCACACAGATGTGAGCATGCTCATACATGCATGCATACTTGAACATGCTCACACATGTACATACACATGAACATACATGCATGTGCACACATACATGAACATGCTTATACACCTGCATGTGCGCACACACACACACACACACACACACACATGTTCAAACACAAACTGCCACTGGTTTAAGTCACTAAATTGGTGGGGTTTTTTTGGTTTTGTTTTTTGTTGTTGTTACAAAGTAACAGAGGATGAATCCAATCCATAAGTTCAAATATTCAAAAGTCCTCCATCAAACTCAATCACAGTTAAAGTATGTTCTCTCCATCTATTGTGACTTACATCTTCACAATAACCTCGAAGGCTAGGGTCACGGTCCTAGTTCTCTGATATCTGGAGTGCTGTTCCAGGAGGCAGCTGCCCAGGGGAGGGCTGGCCCCTCGGAGTGCACGCCTTGCCTAAAGTCTCATTTTTCTTATCTCATTCTTGTTTCTATCTTGGACGTGAAGGTGTGGATAGCCCACCCCAGAGAAGCCAAATTCCATTCGCTCCCTTCCAATGGGCTGGCCCCTGGGAGCAGGGTGTGGTTTGCTTTGGGTTCCTGCCTGATTGGGAGGAATGCTGTGTGAGAGGAGACCACAGCTCTGGTGAGCATGTCCACTTGGACCCATAGACTCCTCATTTCCCAGAGTTGTCAGCCCCTTTACAGCCATAAGCCCAAGGTGAGGGCCTTTCATGTTTCTGTTTATTATGTTAAATGCGTATTCCATAATCCCCACAGATGACATTTAGCACATTCACAATATCGTGTGAACGCTATTTTCTATCTAGTTCTGGAACATTTTTTTCCCCACTCCAAATGCTCTATCTCCATTAAACAGCCAGTCCTCTCCCTCTACCCCAGGTCCAGGCAACCACCAATCCATGCTCCATCTTTGTGGCTTTACCTATTCTGGATATTAATTATAAATGGAATCTATAACCTGTGGCCTTTTCTGTCTAGAATTGTTCTCCTAGCGTGACTCCTGCATTGTGACTGAGTGACGAAGGATAATATAGCTAGATCCCTGTAGCATCTTAGATGGTGCTGGGTGGCAATGGGATCAAGGGGGTGTGGGAAGGAGAAACCAGTTAGCTCTAAACTCACCTCTTTGTCCCTTTCTGCTCTGTTCGTTTTGGTACTTGTCATAGTAGAATATGCTACTGAAACCTGGGGGGCCCCAGGAAGCAGCCAGTCTCACAATGTCTCCTGGTCCCTGCAACCTGACCCTGAATCCTGCCTAGCAACTAGACAGGGGCTGGTGTAGACCTGTCCCGGGAGGTTCCAGGGTCTGTTTCCCGTTTCTCTCTGGTCAGGGTGTTCCAGCTGATTTCAGGAAAAGCCACAACCTCTTGTGGTGACAGTTTTGAGGTCACAGAGGGTGTCAGGGGAAAGAGGACATGGCCTTGGGAATTGGGGTTCACTGCTGTGTCTGGAAGGTAGAAGGGAGTCTGGCCTGGCGCCAAGGAAGGCAGAAGGCCCCAAGAGCAGCTTAGCTCTTCACCCGAGGAGTTCATTTCTTTCAGAGAAAGTTAATCTCACACTGTTTGCTCTGCACTCTGCAGATGCCTCAACCGAGGAAATAAAACTGGCATTTTATTTGAAGGAGAATTTGTCCCCAGACCCCCCTTCCCCACTCACCAGTGGAAGAGTGCCAGGGCTCCAGTCACTGCTACCAACTCCAACAAACCCCAAACCACAGGCATGCAAGCAGGTCACCTGGGGACAGCAGGAGGATGTGGCTGGATAGCGAATGGACCCATGTGTTGTTTTGTGACAAGGGCATTTGGATTTGGGTGTACACGGACCTCGGCACTGATCCAAGCCCTGCCGCTCTGGTCATGGGATCTTAGGTGGTCACCTCTGTGACTGACCACACTCTCCCGGCTAATGCGGGCATCCGACAGGAGAGAAGAACCACAACTGGGGGCACGGGGGTTAGGAGTAGGGTAGGGGGGGNGGGGGGGGGGAGTAGGATTTGCCAGGCTCCAGGCTCCACAGGCTGAGGCAGAGGAACACTTAGCAGCAGCCTTCAGCCTTTACAAAAATGATTTTTCTAAAAGATGGGTCTTGCTAAGTTGTCTACACTGGCTTCGAATCTTCAGTTCTCCACCCACCAGTCAATTAGCTGGATTATGGGGCACACTGTGATCCCCAGCCGGAGTCATACTGAGGTCGAAATGAAATGGACCTGGTATTAAGATGTCTGCTAATAGAGGAAAGCACCCAGTCTTAGAAGGAAGCCATTCGCCCTAAGTCATGCTGGCAGAGCGCACGTTCACCCCAGTGTTCATGAAGCATGGACTTTATGCTCAGAGGAGTGGAGAGGCCTGAGGGATTTCAAGCTGGGCAGGACCCAACGAGATGTGTATTTGGGGAATTTTTGTTTGTTTTGTTTTCTAAGTCAGGGTTTCTCTGTGTAGCCCTAGCTGTACCAGAACTCTATCTCTGTAGATCATAGAGATCTGCCTGCCTTGGCCGATTACAGGCATACACCACCATGCCTGCCTGTGTTTAGGAACATTTTTTCTTGGCTGTTTCAGAGTTGGCCTGCTAGGGAAGGGGGCGGCTGGGGGAGTGATGGGTAAGGTGTTTGAGAAATGGTAGCTTTAAAAATGTCACAGGGCCAGAGACTTGGCTCAGCAGTTAAGAGCACCGGCTAGCCACCCTTCTAGAGGACCTGAGTTCGATCTCCAGCACCGGCATGGTGACTCGCAACCATTTATAACTCCAGCCTTAGGGAATCTGATGTCGTCTGCTGTCCTCCAAGGGCACCAGCACCTATGTGACACACTGACACTGACATATAGGCAGGGGAAAATACCTATACACATAAAAAAATTAAGAAAATTGAAAAAGGTTTATTCTAAATTGTGCGTTTGTGGGCTGGTGAGATGGCTCAGTGGGTAAGAGCACCCGACTGCTCTTCCAAAGGTCCAGAGTTTAAATCCCAGCAACCACATGGTGGCTCACAACCATCTGTAACAAGATCTGACGCCCTCTTCTGGAGTGTCTGAAGACAGCTACAGTGTACTTACATATAATAAATAAATAAATCTTTAAAAATATATATTAAATTGTGTGTGTGTGTGTGTGTGTGTGTGTGTGTGTGTGCCGGGTTGTGCACATTTAAGTGCGGGTGCCTGTGGAGGGCTAGGGAGAGAGCATCATTATCCCTTGGAGTGGAGTTACAGTAGCAGTGAGGTGCTGGGAACCAAACTCAGGTCCTTCCTGAGAGCAGGACTGACTCTTAACACCTGAGCCATCTCTGAAGCTCAGTGGTTCTCAGCCTTCCCAGTGCTGATCCTCATGTTGGGGTGACACACACACCCCACCCCACCCCAAGCATAAAAGGATCCCGTTGTTACTTCATAAGTGTAATTTTGCTGTTATGAATCATAAGATAGATATCTGATATGCAGGATGTCTGATGCGCGACCCCTGCTGCAACCCACAGGTTGAGAGCTTTGCTGGCTTCTGTGCTGTGTTAAAACGCACGGCCAGGGCTGCAGATGGTGGCTTGAAAACTGTCTGGACACTAGAGCTTGTGAAGTCAGAGGCGTAGGGGATGGTCGTCTTTATACAACTGCTGTGTCCTCCGGGCATAGCACAGTGCCTGGCACCCAGACCTGCTCAATGAATGATTGTTTAACAGCTCTCTCATACTTTCAAATACCAATGATTAAGAGAATCAGTGAATGAATTGCCTACCCCACCCAGAGGGGAAAGTGTGGCTTTGATCCGGTTCTTCCGTTTCTGAGAAAACCGCCGGTTCCTGTGGCTTTGATCTGAAGCCCTGATTCTCAACTGTCCCGCCTCAGCCAACAGCTTCAGCTTACCATTTCCTGTTTTCTGACCACCTTATCTCTCTCCCGAAAATGATCCTTGGCTTTCTCTTTCCAGGTGACTCCTTCTAGGCGGCCCCCCTCCAGCCTCCTCTCCCCTCCTCCTCCCCACCCCATACCTCTAGTTTTCCCTCTTAGTGTCTCTGGGACAAGAGAGAGATGATTAGCTAGATTAAAGCTTCCTGGGGTGCAAGGCCTTCCTGGGTCTGGCTCTAAGCTTCCTGGCCGGCAGAGGTCAGGACTGGGGCTGCTGTATTGATCCACATCCTGCAGGAGAGTGTTAGGGATGGAGGTTTGATGGAGACAGAACAACCAGGAGTGTGTATAATCTCAGACTATGATGGAGCTTGGAGCTCGGAGCTTGGAGAGAAAGTTACATTTCGGATTTTGGAATATCAAGGAGGAGTCCCCCAGACTAACAAAAACAGACCAACCAACAGACAAGAAACCCTGCAGACTGTAGGTGTTAGCGCTGCAAAGAGGGACATGGAAGAGTTTGCAGGTGGCAGCAACTGCACGTGCAAAGGTCCTGGGGTAGGTAGAGGAAGTGGTAGCCTTTTAAGGGCTGAACAAACGCTTAGTGTAACCTACCTCACAAATGGTGAAATGAGGCTAAGGAGGTAGCCTAGGGCTAGCCCCTGAGCACCAGGCTAGACTCTTGACTTTATCCCTAGATCAGTGAGAAGCAACAGAACATCTGAATAGGCGTCGATGTGACCCTTTGTTTTGAAAGGCCCTGTGTGGCTGACAAGACCACAGGGCGAAGGGTCAAATGAGGAGGGAGTTCCAAGGCTGTAGCTGCTCAGAGGCAGCAGAGGCAGGACGGTGGTGATAGAGGAGGAGTTCTAGGCACATGATATTGTCTGGAGGTCACGTTTTTCAGTGGGCACCCTCAGGTGTCTGCCCTAGGGAGCCAGGAAGCTTCGCTGGACTTTGCCTCCCATCGGGCGAGCCAGACAGGCTGAAAGGGCAAAGTTCCGAGGTATGCAGAAGGCACACGCAGATGTGCAAACGAGACCCTGGGAAAGTCTCCATCAGGGTCTCCCCACCACTGGAGTTTACAGCATTTTTTTTTTTTTTTTTTTTTTTGGTGCTAAGGATCTTTGTAACCCCTGGGGTATGCCTCCCACATCCTGGCAAAGACCCCTTCCTTTTAAAGTCGCAGGCCTTCCTGAGGGTTGTTCCTGGAGGGGCCGATGGGGCCAGTGAGAGGGGCGTCCAGACCTGGTCTCCTCTTCCTGCCTCTGACTCAGGTTCTTGGAAGTTCATTCCTCTGTAACCTGATTACTCACGGAGCCTCCACCCTTCCCACACAGGCCCGCACCCTTCCCTGGAGGAGGGGCCGGTAGAGGAACCCTGAGGTTGTGGGAGCATAAACCTAACAGCTGCCGCACCCCCTAAGCTCCAACCCTAGAGGAAGGTCTGAGTCTCCCCTTCCTGGTGGAAGCTCTCCAGGGTTACGGAAGCTCTCCAGGGTTACGTAGGAGGCCAGCAGGAGTGTGGAGGTCTTGGTGTCCCGTAACCTGCAAATGATGTATGGTGTGGGTGGGTTGTAGGACCTCCAGCCCCTTGCCCCACTGAATGTCTCTGACACACTGATGGCTGTGTGTGACTCTGAAGGGCTTAGCTGTGGGGGCCAGGACAACATTCGGTATAGAAGAGTGCTTTCGTCAGGACGGATGAATGGTTCCATGTGGAATGTCCTCCAGTGAGCTGTAGGAACCAAGCCCCCAAGGGAATTCCCTGTGGTCACCTTACATCCCTGGAGACTCAGCAATACAAACACAGGCACATATCCTGCAGAGTCACGAGTAGTTCACCACACCCCGGAGAAGGCAGTGCGCAGGGCAGTCTCTGAGCCCCTTGGTCAGCATCTTCTTCATCACTGCGCACAGCCAGGGGCACTGTGAACTAGGGTCAGGGGTGTTTGTCTTCTGAGTTTGATCTCCCTGAGCAAGCGCGGAGGCTCTTGGTATTCACGTCTGCTTCCAGGCCCGGCAAGCTTTGGCCAAGGCTTCCTGCTAAGAGTCACCCTCAAATGGTGGCTGTGAGGGTTAAACCATGCGATATTTCATGAGCAGGAGGAGAATGTGCAGTGTGGGTCCCTCCTCATCTTTCTCCCCTCCCTGATCACTTGGAGAAAATTCTAGGATGGCTTACTCAGTTTTTAAAAACTCGATTTAGCTGGGCTGTGGTGGTGCTTTTGGGAGGCAGAGGCAGGTGAATTTCTGAGTTCGAGGCCAGCCTGGTCTACAGAGCAAGGTCTAGGTCAGCCAGGGCTGTACAGAGAAATCCTGTCTCAATTCAAAACAAAACAAAAAATAAACAAGAAATAAAAATAAATAAATACAAGAATAATAAAAATTGATTTATTTATTGTTCCCCTTTGTACTCTAAGAAAGGTGCCAACTTGTTGGAGCAGACTAAGGGCACTTCTGACATAAAACAGGGAAGAGAGAGAGGGAAAGAGAATCAGGCAAGACTCAGAGAGAAATTAGGTCTCACTATGTAGCTCTGGCTAGCCTGGAATTTGCTCTGTGGACCGGGCTGGCCTTGAACTCACAGAGATCTGCCTGCCTCTGCTTCTGGGATTAAAAGCAAGCGCCACGGTTCCTGCCTTGAGAGCAGTCTGGATACTGAAGGAAGACAGTGGGTGAGTGGGAGACCTGGGAAACATCTCTGTGCCTTGCAAGTCTCTCTGCTTAGGGTTTGGAGAAATTCAAGGAGAGAATTTTAAAGCGACCACTTCACTTTCCTGTTGCCTTCCTTAATGACAGAGCGGCCTGGGCAGTGTCTCTAAGGGAAGACAGGACATGCTCCGTGTGAAAGAGAAGCAGCGTAGACAGAGACTGCTTCTGGATGCTCTCGTGTGTATCTGTTGTTTCCCACAGTCCACTGGTATTTTCTGAATGAAGGAGGATCATGGGAACTTAAGAGCCACTTGGGGAGGGGCAGGGAAATCTTGGTGAGTTTGAGGCTAGTCTGGTCTACAAAGCAAGTCTGAGGCCAGCCAGAGCTACGTAGTGATATCTTGTTTCAACAAACCATCTAAGAGCCATTTCGCCTGTCCCTTTGCTAGACTGGAGGCTCCTTGATGACAGGAACTTTGAGTTCTTTATTAGATGGTGACTATTAGTGTGGACTGTATTCTCTCTGACCTTGGACTCGGCCTGAAGCGCCAGAACAGAATTCTGCTTGTGTTTGCCTGAGAAGGGAGGAGGAGGAGGAGGAGGAGAGGCAGCAGAGCACAAAGTATCTCCCGCCATGGGCTGCTCAAGGAGGTTGAACGAATAACAGAAAAACAGCCAGCCCCAGCCCAGCCCCAGAGCTAGACAAGTCATTTGGAGCATGAAAATCCCAGCCCCACCCAGAGGTTCTCGGAGTTCCAGGTAAGCTGTGTCTGGCTCAACTATCTTCCCTCCTCTGACTGTCATGGGGTGGGGCAGGGGCCAAGCCAAACCAAAGCTCTATCTCTCGTGGCATTGAACGTGTTTGCTCGTGTTTGGCAAAGTGGCAGGGGTGGGGGTGGAGGTCATGATGACAACAGCTCAGAAGCTTCTTCGAGAAAGGAACAAAGTGTTTGCGTCTGGGACGAGTTAGGATCTGTCCATGTGGGTCATAGCTTGGGCAGAACGGGCTCAATGTGGCAGTGGGTTAAAGCTGCTCACACTTTGGTTCACTTTGTTGCAACTCTGTGAAATCTGAGCTTGAGGATGGAATGCCCACGGGCTCAGACTATAGTGCACGTTGGGAAACATGAGGACAAGGTCAGGACAGTCCATAAGGTATCCTTCCCTACTAGAAGTTCAGGCGTGTGTGTACAAGGCTCTGCACGTTGCAAAGAGACTGGAGCGATAGCAAGGGTGTGAGCCGACGCTGTGGGAAAGGGGACACACAGCACAGAGAAGTTAAACAACTTGGAGGTTGGAGGTCGGAGGTCGGAGGTCAGAGGTCCGAGGGTCAGAGAAGACTGTTAATGTGGCTGATCTTGAGGAAGGAGTGCACAGGTGTCTCAGTGGTTAAGAGCAGTTGCTCTTACAGAGACCCAGGTTCTATTCTCAGCACCTACGTGGTAGCTCATAACTGTCTATAACTGCGGTTCCAGGGGGCCTGGTGCCCTCTTCTGGTTTCCACAGGTACTGCACACATGTGGTCTACAGCCGTAATACATCCAGGTAAAACAGCCCAACTCATCTTTAAAAACATCTTTAGGGCTAGAGAGATGGCTCAGTGGTTAAGAACACTGACTGCTCTTCCAGAGGTCCTGAGTTCAGTTCCAACCGACCACATGGTGGCTCACAACCATCTGTCGTAGGATCCGATGCCCTCTTCTGGTGTGACTGAAGACAGCAACCGTGTACTCATATACATAAAATAAATAAATGAATCTTTTTTAAAAAGGGTGACTGTGACTGAGTAGGGGCCCATGAGGCGGTGAAAAGGGGCGCTGTAGACACAGCGAAAGTGTAAGGGGATGAGAAACAGAACAGATGGCTTGGCATGGGGGAGGGCAGCATAACCCGCGCTCACCATCCCCAGGCGCTGTGTGAGGCGCTTTGCCTGCGGATCTCTTATTCCATCCCAGCCCTCTAAGCAGCCAGGTGCAGATGAGGGGGCTGACTTGGAGGTTGCAGGTGTTGAGCCACAGGGTGAATCAGCTTTATTTGATTCTGTGTGTGTGTGTGTGTGTGTGTGTGTGTGCTTTTTTAACCACGCCAGTGGTGTCCCGAACATATTCTATGCGATTTATAGTCCATAACATTTTTTAGGGTTCTGCAGAGGTGATTTAAGGACATGCTGGATTTTAGTTTCACATCTAAAATATGATCAAACAGACACTGAGATGCGTTATGTAACAAAAGGCATCTCTTCCATGCCTGTGCCTATTTTTGAGTTCTTTATGAATATATCATTGACAAGAAAGGCTGCTTTCAGGGGTCTGGATGAAACTGGAGCCATTGGGGCTGGGGAGATGGCGCAGTAGGTAAAGGGTTTGCCCCATGAGATTGAGGACCTGAATTCAGAGCCTCGGTACTCACGTAAGAAGCTGGGCATAGGGCTGGAGAGATGGCTCAGTGGTTAAGAACACTGACTGCTCTTCCGAAGGTCCTGAGTTCAAATCCCAGCAAACACATGGTGGCTCACAACCATCTGTAATGAGATCTGATGCCCTCTTCTGGTGTGTCTGAAGACAGAGACAGTGTACTTACATATAACAAATAAATAAATCTTTTTTAAAAAAAGTCTAGCTAAATCAATCAGATTCTGGGAGAAACCCTATCTAAAGACCAAACCAAATCAAACCAAACCAGAGAAATATGGATGGCTGGAGAGATGGCTCAGTGGTTAAGCTCATTGCTTATTCTTGCAGAGGACCCAGGTCTGGACACCTACATGGAAGCCCACAAACATCTATAACTCCAGTGCCAACAGTTCTGAGACTCTGTCCTAACCTCCTCAGACACCAAGCACGCACACAATACACATAAAAATAATAAAATCTTCAAAATACATCTCTTGGGCTGGAGAGTTGGCTCCGTTGGTTAAGAGCGCTTGTTGCTCTTACAGAAGATCCGGGTTCAATTCCCAGCACCCACAGGGCAGCTCACTACCATGGACTGTTAACTCCAGTCCAGGGGATCCGGTGCCCTCTTCTTACCTCAGTGAACACCAGGCATACAGGCAAAAGCATACTCATATACCAAAACTAATAAATAAGCCTGAAAAACATCTCCAAACATAAGATGGAAGAAATCAACCTTGGGTCTCCACACCCACTTGTACAGAGACATATATTTGTACACACACATAAACATTTACATCTATTCTTACTCCATGCAGAATAAATAAATATGCAAATGAGCATCCTTCAAGCCCTTTGGTCTCCATTACAAGGCAGTCGGACTCTCAACCTGAACTTCCTCTTTTTTTCTCTTCTTTCAGGAATGCCTGAACTGTAAACAAAGAGGAAAGAAACTTAGGGAGAAGAGGTTGGTAGAGAGGATGGCAGCTGAGTGAGAAGGGCCGTGGAGGCTGCAGCCTGGCACGAGGATGGCAGAGCTTGTGGCCGAAGAGGGAGCTGAGCTGCCTGGAGGAGCCAGGGGAAGCTGCCTGGAGGAGCCAGGGGAAGCTGCCTGGAGGAGCCAGGGGAAGCTGCCTGGAGGAGCCAGGGGAAGCTGCCTGGAGGAGCCAGGGGAAGGGTAGGCCTTCGATGGGCCCAGTGCAGCAGAGAGCAGGATAACTGTAACTTTGCTGCTGTTATGAGCTGCAATGTAAACATCTGGTATGCGACCCCTGCGGGGGTCTCAACCCACAGGTTGAGAACATTTGATACAATGGCCCCCGGCAAACCTCTCTGTCTGACAGGCAGACCTCTCTGTTTCTTGCTCGGCCAGCCAGGTGTTTGCTCTGCTCCCTATTTTGTTCCTTCTCCCACATTAGAGGATCTTCTTAGAAAAAAAAAAAAAAATTAAGTTGTCTAGGGGAAGATTTAAGGTGGCTCCCGGAACAGAGCCCATTGGCGGCTGGCTTTTAGAAGTCTCCAGGCAGAGGGAGCAGGCTGCTGGGAAACAAAGCCTTCCATTCACAGCCTCTTATCCAGGAAACTTTGTACGGCTCCATTTGTTAATGTGAATGGACAGCCATAAGCCAGGAGCTATTTGAGGATGCCTGAAATATGAACTGGAAGGGCTAAGATAAATAAACTGAAAATAAGTCCTCTAAAGAAACAGAAACTGTTCCTAGGCGGGAGGGAACTTTAAAAGAAAGAGTTCAACAAGATCTTGTATCTATTAACCTTGAGCAGTGGGGTGAAAAGGGAATAGTAGCAAACAAGTCAGCAGGACCAATGCACCACACCATACACACACACACACACACACACA
>NC_034603.1:66604470-66667859 GCF_900095145.1 Mus pahari
TACACACACATACACACACATACACACATACACATGCACATACACACATGCATACACACACATACACATAAACACACACACATACACACACAAACACACACTCAGTGGGAATGTTGAAATAGAAAATAAAGCAAGAAGGGAAAAAATAAGAATTTTTGTTAGAGATGCTCATTTGCATATTTATTTTTGTTGTTAAAAGGCAGTTGATGAAGGATGTCCACACTTGACTGGTAAAATATTGTTCCTTTTCTCCTTCCTCCTTCTCCTCTTTCTCTTCCTCCTCCTCTTTTTCTTCCTCTTCTATTTCCCCTCTTCCTCCTCTTTTCTCCTCTATCTCTTCTTTGTTCTCCTCTTCCTCTATCTCATCCTTTCTCTTCCTCCTCCTCCTCTTCCTCCTCCTCCACTTTCTCCTCCTATTCCCCTTTCTCTTCCTCTTCCTTCTCTTTCTCCTCCCCTTCCTCATTTTCCTCCTCCTCTTCTTTCTCTTCCTTTTTCCTTTGAGACAAACTCATGTAGCCCAGGCTAGCTACAAACTTGCAGCATAGCTAAGCAGAAGGTGACCTCGAACTGGGGATTCATTACCTCTTATTACCTCTTAGTAACATAACACCCAGCGGATAAAGGATTGGGGAGGGCATTGGACCCACGGCTTCATGAATGTTAACTCTATCAATTGACCTCTGTCTCCATCTTTATTATTTATTTGTTTATTTTTGACTAGTAAGTATTTCAGGGAGAAGAGAGAAAGCAGGGGAAGAATTCTTTTTCAAAATAGAATATTAAACAGAACTTCACAGACTGAAAAGATTTACAGTTTTTACACTAACAAGGCTTTTTAAACCCACACCATAAAAAACACACAGGATTTAGAAACTGGAATGCCTGGGAGAATAAGATCCTATAATTTCAGAGAAAGAAAAAAAAAATCACCTGTAAAAGAATCCAAGCCAGGGACTGGAGGGATGGCTCAGATGTTAAGAGTGCTCTTGTTCTTCCAGAGGACCCAAGTTCAATTCCCAGCACCCATATGAAGAGACTAACAAGAAGGGATCTGACACTTCTGGCCTCCTTGAACACCCAAATGCAGACATATATGCATACATATGATTATAAATAAAATAAATATTAAAAAGGGGACCATGAATCAGGGAAACACCAGTCTTCCCACTGGCAATTCTAGATGCCAAATAGCAAAAGAACAATGCAGCTAAAGTTCTGAAGGAAAAAGACTTGCAATTTAAACTTTAATATCCAGCTAAACTGTCTATTGGGACTGGGGCAAAAGAGATTTAAAAATACCCAAGCAGGGCACTGGTGTTTAATCCCAGCAACTCAGGAAGCAGAGGTGGGTGGATCTCTGTGAGTTCAAGGCCAGTCTGGTCTACAGAACTAGTTCCAGGAGAGCCAGGGCTACACAGAAAACCAACCAACCAACCAACCATCCAAACAAACAAAACTCAAAACCCAGCAAGAACAACAACAACACTTCCAAGAATTAAGAATATTTGCTCCCGGGCTGGTGAGATGGCTCAGAGGGTAAGAGCACCCGGCTGCTCTTCCGAAGGTCCTGAGTTCAAATCCCAGCAACCACATGGTGGCTCACAACCATCCGTAACAAGATCTGACGCCCTCTTCTGGAGTGTCTGAAGACAGCTACGGTGTTCTTACATATAATAAATAAATAAATCTTTAAAAAAAAAAAAAAAGATTATGTGGGGCTGGAGAGATGGCTCAGNGGNTAAGAGCACNGACTGCTCTTCCAAAGGTCCTGAGTTCAAATCCCAGCAACCACATGGTGGCTCACAACCATCCGTAACAAGATCTGACGCCCTCTTCTGGAGTGTCTGAAGACAGCTACGGTGTTCTTACATATAATAAATAAATAAATCTTTAAAAAAAAAAAAAAGATATCTGCCTCCCTCTTCTGGAGTATCTGAAGACAGCTACAGTGTACTTATATATAATAAATAAAATTAAAAAAAAAAAAAAAGAATATTTGCTCCCCAAACACTCTTAGGAAGTTACTTCAACATTTGTTGCAGTAAAACAAAGGAGAAAAGAAGAAAAGAGAAACATTGATATTCATCAACTTACAAACTACCTTCGTTTGTAATTGTGATTGGCTAGCTAACTGGCTGTCTTTTCTCATTGTGAGTAGCAGAGCTATCTTCATTCTGTAACGTGAGTTTTCTGGGTTTGTTTTTTGTTTTTGTTTTGTTTTGTTTGTTTGTTTTATGCTTTGAATATAATTGTCTAGAGATAATCTCTTGGGGGGGGGCAGAGAATAAAGAAACAATGTCACTTGTATCTTTTAAAGAAAGCAGTTTTTAGCCATGCCTTTAACTTCAGCACTGGGGAGGCAGAGGCAGGTGGATCTCTATGAGTTCAAAGCCAGTCTGGTCTACAGAATGAATTCCAGAACAGCTATAAAAAAGAAACCCTGTCTTGAATAAAAATAAATAAATAAATAAATAAATGAAAGCAGTTCTTTGACAATAATTTTTTCAATGATTTCTTTTATTATTATTCCATGACCTTGGTATCGGGTCATTCTTTGTTCAATACTCTCTTTCATTATTTAATGGAAACTACTTTGATAAACTTCAAATACGTTCCAAAGTTTGCAATTTGCAGCAGCAGGGCAAGAGGTGCCTGTAGCTGAGATAAAAACATACCCACCACTGGAGGTTTCTAGAAAGGGTATTGTTAAAAGTCAGCTATCCCTTTGTCTGCCTGCCTGTGGTGCTCTGAGGAGCAGGTGCGTAGGATAAAGACACTCTCTAGGGTGTGGCCAGACAGAGGAGCCCGGGGCCTGGTGCCACCTCAGAGCGCCACACTGCCCAGAACCACCTACCCCTAGATTTCCTGTCAGACAAGAAAAAACATCCCCCTTTGTAGTTTAAGTTACTGACAGAAACAATTTCTCATCTTTGCAGCAGATTCACTTTCAATCGAAATACTTTTAAATTTATGAGCCGCTTCCTGGAACATGGGTGTTTTTAGTTTCTGTGAAAAGCACCGAGCTCGCTGAAAGCTGGTATAAAGGGAGACAACTTTCTCCACTTCCGGTTCCCCATCTGCCTGTAAGTCAGGATCTGACATTCTCTTGGAGGTTTGGGGGAAGAAACTTTCAGAGGATCATCTTTTCTTTCTTTTTTTTTTTTTCCTTTTTTTAAAAAAAGATTTATTAACTTTTATTTTATGTGCATTAGGTGTTTTGCTTGCATGTATGTTAGAAGGTTCCAGATCCCCTAGAACTGGAGCCACAGACAGTTGTGAGTTACCATGCGGTTGCTGGGAATTGAACCCAGGTCCTCTGGAGGACAGCCAGTGCTCTTAACCGCGGAGTCATCTCTCCAGCCCCTCAGGGCCATCTTGATTCCCTGACTAGGATTCCCCACTATGAAGGCAGGTGGGACCTCCACACACACACACCCCCCCCCCCCCGCGTGTGGGATGTCGGGAAAGGGAACTGGAGCTCTGAGCTCACCACATACTGCTCAGCCTGTTCCTGGTGCTGTCTGGGTAGCAAGCATGCTGGCCATGCATGCTCCTGCCTCCTCAGGGCATCAGCTCCAAGACAACCCAGCTCGGGGTTGCCGGGGAGAACTTGAATAGTCCAGTGACTGAGTGGCTGGATTATTTCAAAGCAGCGGGGAGGGAATGAAAAGTCCATTTGGGCTTTAGGTCCTAGCCATATCCTCCGGACCATATGGCCCCCAAAGAAAGCTGATATTTCAATCTCAGTATAGCTCCTGTACTATTTCTCTATTGGGTCAAAACCTGAAGAAATGTGTGTGTGGGTGTGACCAACCAGTACCCACAAACCCCAACTTCTGTTGAGTACTTAGCCACAGTGGGAAGTCTCTAGATTGAAAGTAAACACTAGCTAAACATGTTTGATGATTTTAGACTCTAATTCTTTAGACTCCATTATTAGTGTGTCTTGATCTTACCATTTGATATATTTAGTCTTTAAAAGGTATTTATTTATTTGATATTATATGTGTAAATGTTTTGCCTGTGTATATATCTGTGCATCATATGAGTGCCTGGTGCCCTCAGAGGCCAAAAGTGAGTGCCAGAGTCCCAATATAAAATTTATAGTTTAAATTATTATTTTTTTAAAGACTTATTTATTTATTTTATGTATATACATACACTGTAGCTGTCTTCAGACATTACAGATGGTTGTGAGCCACCATGTGGTTGCTGGGATTTGAACTCAGGACCTCTGGCAGAGCANTCAGTGCTCTTAACCGCTGAGCCACCTCTCCAGCCCCTAAATTATTATTTTTTAAAGAAGATTATTTATTTTATGTATATAAGTATGCTGTAGCTGTCTTCAGACATACTCAGAAGAGGGCATTGGATCACATTACAAATGGTTGTAGGAATTGAACTCAGGACCTTAGGAAGAGCGGTTGGTGCCCTTAACCGCTGAGCCATTACTCCAGCCCATTTTAATTATTTTTAAGGTAAGTGCCTGGGCTGGGAGCTATGAAACCCTCTTATACTATGGCCACTAACATTTTCTGTGGCCTGATGTTTCTGGGCTTTAATTTTACTGGTTATCAAACCAGGACATTAGACTGCATGAGTGGGAGGTGCCATGGCGAGCTTTAACGGTCTTGTATTCATTCAGCACTTTTTTTTTTTTTTTTTTTGAGTGCCTGTATTGTTGAGGACTGGGGGGGTGATCATCCTCCAAGATTATACAAAACTAACCAGATAGCTACAAGTGATGGTGCCCACTTGTAATCCCAAGACTCTGAAAGCTGAGGCAGGAGGATTGCTGTAAATTTGAGAGTACCTTGGGACATATCGTACCCGTCCAACCAGAGCTTTTAGCAAGAGCTTGTCTGGAAAAATGAACAATCAAACCTCACAAAACAACAAAACAAAACCAGGCAAGTAGGCAATTAAACTAACAAGCAAAAGCCACCAGGGCCGGGGGTGGCTGGGAGGGTGGAGTCTCCTGGAAGCAGCAGACCACACAGCAGCAATCACCGGCACCCTTTTCTCTTAATCACTGTAATTGTAAAACATGAACAGTTGGATCGGATACACATTCCTATTGGTTATCACTCATCCATACTCATGGAAAACCTTGCTGGCTGGTCCAACAGCCACACATGGAGGTGCCACCGTTTAGACAGCTGTGTTCCAGCCCCTGTGCTTGGGAAACAAGAGAGAGGCTTTCAAAAGGCCAGGTTTCTGATTTAGAAAAGAAAAAGAAATTTTAAAAAATGGGCTAAGCATTTTTTTTTTTTTAAGCTACAAATTAAGAACATGTTTGTAGCATAAGTTAAGCAATAGAGAAGGAAAGAATGAGTTTCCCTTTCCCCGGCTCCTTTTCTTGCTCCCTTTGAAAATAGCAATAATGGGCCCAGGAAGACTGGAATGGGGTTCTCACCTGTGATGGAGCCCTGGTGCGTGTCATCTAAGTATCTGGTAACTGAATTAATGATTAAGCAGAAGTCCTACACAAAGCTCATATAAGTCTATTTCAAAATTAAAATTTGTTTTTTATTTTGTACGTGTGTGTGTGTGTGTGTGTGTGTGTGTGTGTGAGCTAAGTAGGTACAGTACCTGAAGAGCCCAGAAGAGGGAGTTGAGACCCCTGGAACTAGAGTTAGGCAACTAAACAGAGTACCAGGGGTGCTGGGAACTGAACTGAAGCCCTCTGGGAGAACAGAAAGCTCTCTTCACAGCTAACCCATCCCTTTAGCCTTTATATACTTTAATATTATAAGAGGACAGTAATAGTCACAGCACTTGGGAGGCAAAGGCAGGCAGGTCTGAGGCCAGCCTGGTCTACGTAGTGAATTTCAGGACAACCACTAGCGAAGCCCTGTCTCAAACACACACACATCAAAACAACAACGACAAAAAACCCAAACAACAAAACCAAAAGACAACCAACACCCCTATACACGACAAAAAGACAAGGTTACCTAAGTTTTCCTCTTTGCAGGTCGCCCTGTTCTGCCGCAATAAATCATACGTTAAAGTACCAGTCCCTGGTGTGGAAGAATGCGACCTTATTTGGAGTAAGGTTTTAACAGATGCCATCAAAGTTGGAGGAAGACTGGCTTGCCAGCACACCCTGGACTCTGGACAGAATGGCAACGATTTTCTGTTGTTTTCAGTCATTTGGTCATGTCCCTTTGCCCTGGGTTAAAAAAAAAAAAAAAAAAAAAAATCCACTCTTTACGTCATCTCTGGTTGTTTCCCGTTGTCTTTGGTTGCTTTTGGTTGTTGAGCTGTAATGATGATGTCTGCCACAGCTGCATGGACTGTCTGGGCTGCATGGACTGTCGGGAGCAGCAACCCTAGAAATTTGTTCTCTCCAGGAAGCCTTTGGAACAATCATGGACCACAGCTTGGGGGCTTTAGCCTCCCTGTAACCCTGGCTATGTTGCCAACTAACACCAGGGACACCTGTATCCTATTTGGGACTTAACCCTCCCTCCACTAAAAAAAAAAAAAAAAAAAAAAAAAAAAAAGCCTTTGTTGCTCATTTGAAATGCAAATTTCACGGGGCTTCTGGATTTTTATTTGCTAAACCTGGCACCTCTAATCCTTTGGCTATGGGGCAACTCACACTGTACCAAGAAGGAGCCCTGGGAACCTTCTTTGTTTTGAGCTCTTTATTTCCTGACTTGCAGAGGTTTGGGGAAGAGTCCTGGCTCCTGCAGTCTCCTCTTGCACCCTGTCTGTGCTGGCACCTGCCTCCCCAGGATCCTATTTATCCCCCCCACCCCCATCTCTGCAGAGCACCTTTGGTTTTGGTTTGATTTTGTTTTTTGTAAGACAGAGTTTCTCTGCCTCCCAAGTGCTGGATTAAAGGCGTCTACGACCACCACCACCGTCGCCGCCACCGCCACCACCACCCCTGCTGCCACTGTGACCACCACCCTCATGCCTCACTTGCTCTGCATGAACAATTCTAGTCTGACTACCCTACCCCTCCACCCCCAGCTTGCCCTTTCTGCCTCTCTCCCCTCCACTGGCCTTGCAAATGTGGGCAAAGACCGAACTAGCTTATGGTGTTCAGGTGTGTGGCAAGAGCCCGTGAGAGGAGTGCCTCTCAATCTTGCCTTCCTTTAAGAATTGTCTGGCCAGGCGTGGTGGCGCACACCTTTAATCCCAGCACTTGGGAGGCAGAGGCAGGCGGATTTCTGAGTTCGAGGCCAGCCTGGTCTACGAAGTGAGTTCCAGGACAGCCAGGGTTATACAGAGAGAAACCCTGTCTGGAAAAACCAAATAAATAAAAGAATTGTCTGATGTCTAGTTAAAGACACTACTCCACTAGGTCTGGAGAGTTAACTCAGTGGTTAAGAACACTCGTTGTTGCAAAGGACCTGGGTTCCTTCCTTGGGCAGGAGATGTGAATGTGGTATACCGATGTACATGTAGGCAAAGTACACATAAAATAAAAATAATCAATCAATCAATAAATGTTACTACCACTCTCCCTGTGGGGTAGTGGCTCACACTTGTATGTGTGTGTTTTTTGTTTTTTGNTTTTTTTTTTTTTTGGCTTTTTTCAAGACAGGGTTTCTCTGTATAGCCCAGGCTGTCCTGGAACTCACTCTGTAGACCAGGCTGGCCTCGAACTCAGAAATCCGCCTGCCTCTCCCTCCTGAGTGCTGGGATTAAAGGTGTGCGCCACCATGCCCGGCTGTGGCTCACACTTGTAATCCCTGCACTTGAACACTTGGGATGCTGAAGGTAGGTGGATGCTATTTTAAAATAAATAAATAGATAAATAAAAAATAAGTAGGTAAATAAATAAAAGGTTTTTTAAAAAAAAAGTAAAAGAGGACAGAAAAAAAAATCATCTCTTGATTGGCATCAGGCATCCCCAAAGAACGGGTCGTTGTCCGGTAAGGCCCTGGCCATGTCTGCAAGGACGTGCGCTCTGAGTTCTGCAGTTTCCGTGGGAACCTGGCAGGAGAGGTTTGGAAGCACGGAGGGGGGAGGACAAGGGGCTGAGAGCCAGAGAGGAAGGGAGAGCCTGCTGTAGCCAAGCAGGAATGCAGGAAGCTAAGGGGAAAAAAGGCCCGAACTGAGGCCGGAGAAAGGAGCCAACAGCCGCCACATCTGCTTGGGTCTTGCTGACTGCTTTAGAATTCAGCCTAAAAAGCAACAAGAAACGTCTTGCTTGGAGCAAGGTATCAAGGAAGCCCCTTTCAGAGGTGAGCCTGAGGCTGCCTCCTCTCTGGGGACACTTGGCTTCTAGAATGGCACAAGGCTCCTCCTTCAATCCCCCAACCGGCAAAGAACCCCTAGAACTTGCAGGCTCAGCAGGGGCTTTGTGTAACAGGAAGAGAGCTAGCGGTGGGCATATCATGCTCTCTGTGGCGCAGACATGGGACCGCGCTTGCGAGAAGTTGGTACAGGCCTTCAGAACAGAGCTAGAACATTTCCATATTAGACAAGCAACTTCAGCAAATATTGTTTTTGTTATTGAGACGATGCTGTAAATGTTCGAGTATGTGGTAGGCATACCACACATCCTCCTGCGAGCTCCCTTGAGTGTGGGCTGGACCTAGTGACTTGCTTTCTAATGAATAAAACATGGCAGGAACCAGAGATGTCCTTTATGAGATTAGACCCTGGAAAATCGGGACTCTCGGCTTGCTTCTTACTCATTCCCCACAGCCTTCGCCTTTATTTGCTGTGGGCTGCTATGTGAGGTGCCGTCGTCAAAGACCTGAGGTGGTGAGAAGACAGAGGTCTTCAATCCAACATCCCACGAGGAGCTGGATGGTGCCAACAACCATGTGTGAGATCTTGGAGGTGGATCCTTCGCTGGCAGAGCTCCGGGGACACCGCGACTGCAGCTTGCAGATACCACACCTGTTTCTATCCCTGCAGGGACTGAGATCGTTGAAGTGCTTGTTTAGGGCACTAACCTTTGGGGTGCTTAGTTACATAGCAGCAGGCAACTAAGATTGGGAAAGGCCAGCCATACCCGTTTCCACTCTCCCATATGTGTTTTCTTTTCTCTCTCTCTCTCTCTCTCTCTCTCTCTCTCTCTCTCTCTCTCTCTCTCTAAAATGCATATTGTCCGTGTCGTGGAGGACAAGATCGGGCATGGTCTTCAGTAGCACTGCCTTGTCCCCTGGAGAGTAAGTGCTTCTTGGCTAGAGCCCCCCCCCCCAATAGCCTTTTGCATATACATTTCATGAGTTGAAGCCAGGGTAGGGATGGACGTTGAAGCCCCCCCCTTTTTTCCCCACTTTTCAGTAAGGAAGTGAAGTAATAACTGAATATCTAAGTCTGTTTCTGGTGCTCTCCTGGGCTGGCAAGATGGATCAGCAAGTAAATGTGTAGGCTGGAATCCAAGTTTGCTCCCTGGAACCCACAGTGGGGACAGAGAACTGACTTCAGAAGTTGTCCTTGATTTTTTCACTTTGACATTAGGGCATACATACCTCTGCAATCACATGCATGTTCCACACACACACACACACACACACACACACACACACAAATAATAAAGTATCAGAAAGGAAACCCTATCTATTATCTTTTTTTTAAAAAAGATTTATTTATTTTATATATATTAAGTAGCTGTACAGATGGTTGTGAGCCATCATGTGGTTGCTGGGAATTGAATTCAGAACCTCTGCTCGCTCTGGCCCAAATATTTATTTATTATTATATGTAAGTACACTGTCGCTGTCTTCAGATACACCAGAAGAGGGCGTTGGATCTCATTATAGATGGTTGTGAGCCACCGTGTGGCTGCTGGGATTTGAACTTAGGACCTTTGGAAGGGCAGTCAGTGCTCTTAACCGCTGAGCCATCTCACCAGCCCGCTGCCTATTATCTTAATTAAAACTTACATGAGCAGCTAGATGGTTTAGCAACCAGCAGTGTGGAATTCGATGACCACTCATAATCAACAATCAAAACTACCCTGGAAAACTCAATGCCTTACTTTGAAACCGGGGGTGGGGGGTGGGGTGGGGGTGGGGGTGGGGATGGGGGTGGGGGTGGGGTGGGGTGGGCTCAGAACCCCAAATGTCAAGAACTATTTGGGCTGTTATCACTGTTACTTTCCAGTTTCTCTTCCATTTCCTCAGAGCACTGGGGTTATCTTGGACATGAGCAGGGAGCCTCCATCCCCCACAAGCATGGCTGGTTGAATAGCTGGTTGGGTGGGGAGTGGGGGGTGGGGGGCCGGGGACTTGATGTCTAGATGAAGTGCTCTGCTCAGGCCTGGCTCTTTCACAGCTGTGTTTTCCCAGACTTGATTGCCCATTGTGTAGACACTCCAGTTTTTGAAACCACTTCCCTGCTTTGGTTCCCAGCTTTTGACCTTTAAAGAAAGACTTCCATGCATGCATTTATGCAGATCAATGCTCTTGGCTTCCATTAGAATTGTTTCCTTGGGATAATTTCCCAGGAATGAGCTGACGAGGTCAAAGGGGGGTAGAAGAGCTTTATGCCCCTTGCTAGGAATTGCTTTATTACTTTCTAACGACATCAGAGCTCAACAGCAGTGGTTTACAAAACTGTGAGAGGTCAGCTTCAGGGCAGTACAGTTATTCACGCCCAGAAAAATCAACTCCCAGGTCCTTGACAACTACCCAAGGAGAAGGCAAAAAATGGGGTTCGCTGCCCCGCATTCTGGACGGAGCCATAGGATGTCAGGAAGTCCAAGCCCCAGGGAGCAGAATGAATGGTGTCCAGCTTGAACTGTCAACGACATGGTCTTGAGTTTGACTTATTCTCTCGTCGGAGGCAGGGTCTCAGTCCAGAGTGACCTCAACTAATAACCAATACTGACCTTAAACTCCTGATCCTTCCTGCCTTCTTCTGCTGAGAACTGGAATTTATAGCCATGTGTCACCTCCCCTGGTTGGTCCTGAGTTAGAATTCTGATGTTGCCACTGACTATCCCCAGGCAAGTTACTTTAACTGAGACATTATTTTTCTTTGCATCTATAAGGCAAAAAAGATAGTGATTCTGACCCCCATAAAAATGGAGGAGGGGCCGGAGAACTGGATTGGCAGTTAGGGGAACTTGTTCTTGCAGAGGACCCAGGTTTTATTCCCAGCACCCATGAGGCTCACAACTCCAGTCTCAGGGGCACTGACATCATCTTCTTACCTCCGAGGGCCCCAGGCACGGATGTGGTACACATGCAGGCTAAACACCCCTGCACATAAAATGATAAATCTTACAAAAAGATTTAAAAGGTGACAGGGAGACTAAATGAAGTATTATTTATTATAGAGCAAGAGACGGGGACAGGGCTAGGTGATAAATGTCCCATCAGCATGCTCACGTCAGTGGCTCAGCCTCAGTTTCCATCTCAGCCCTGTGTGTGCCTCCTCCTCTGCTGAGTCTCCACAAGAGATCCCATTTCAGGTTCTTCAAAATTTTCCCTCAGCATCTCCTTGTCTCTTTGAGGCCAAATAGTAGTAATCTTGGCGCTGAGACCGTGAGTCTGATAGTCTTTGGCTGCCCCCTTGTGGACAGTTGTTTTCATTTATGCTTTCTCAGCTAAAGGAGTGTGTGTGTGTGTGTGTGTGTGTGTGTGTGTGTGTGTGTGTGTGCTGTGTTTCCAGATAAAACAAGAAGGCTATCCCCTCACCTTCCTTGCTGGCTAAGGAAGGGTGACTTTACAGACTCTCAGCTTATCTGTATGTTGTAGATGGGAGCTGCATGTGCTATGGGTGTGTTCTCATGTGTGCACCAGGGCGTGTACATCTGATGCCATTCTTCCCATGTGATTGTTTGGACACGGCTATTGTTATACACTCTGATCACTTCTGCTCATTCAGATGGACAGTCGTCAGGTACCTACTCTTCTTCTTCTTCTTCTTCTTCTTCTTCTTTTTTAGATTTATTTATTATTATATCTAAGTACACTGTAGCTGTCTTCCTGCACACCAGAAGAGAGCATCAGATCTCATTACGGATGGTTGTGAGCCACCATGTGGCTGCTGGGATTTGAACTCAGGACCTTCGGAAGAGCAGTCTGTGCTCTTAACCACTGAGCCATCTCTCCAGCCCCCTACTCTACTTCTGAAGAAGCACCAGTGATCAAGACAGAATTATTTCTACCCCTTCACTCTTCGATCAGATAGACAGCCAAGTCCATCGCTATATCCCAGAGCCTCCTAAACTGCAGGGAAGCTGCCTGGCGGAGCAGACTGCAGCTGATCCCCGATGACGTGGGTGCCCTGGCTCCCCCTCATCTGTGGGGTTTGTGTGAAGGACACGCACGAGGTTTTAGAAGAAAGCAAGGCTGTTTCTGAGTTTCTTTCTGGCTTACGCCAGGGGCTTTGGCCACGATACCCCACATATTCTATCGACTTTGATGTTTTCTGATCTTTATTCACTCTGCCTGAGGAATTCTTTTCTTCCACCCTTCAGTCACGCTCCACCCGCTTCCCTGAAGAAATGAGAACCAGACTGCGTGGTTTGAGCAGGAAAACACTGGCATCCTCACACTGGCCACGGGTGGATGTTTCTCTACTCCCAACCCTGCCTTGCTGGGAATCTCCAGCTGCCCAGAAGTGACATGACCAAACGGGTGAGGGGGGTCGGGGGTGGGAGCTGAACGGTGGCGAGTGTCTCATGGACCCAGTTCCTTTTACATTTGGCCATTTGAGGGTCCCTGTGAGGATACCACTGAGCTTGTGAAATCGCAGTTCTAGTTCAGCAAAATGCGCACTCATCTGGACCTCTGTGGTGACCCCGCTGGGTGTATAAGAAGAGCCTTCTACTCTGAAGAGGACCCAGAAAGCTCTCAGAGAAAAGAGACGGAAAGTCAACGACAATGAAGCTGTTTAATGTGGGTCAGACACTTGTACCGGAGAGGTGAAGGTGTGACCAGAACACTGAGTTGCCCTTTCTGTTGACATTAGTTTAGGGAAGGACGTCAGATAACGTGCCAAAGGCCTGTAAGTGACTCTACGTTTGATTATAATCAGAATATATAGTTTATTGAGTGACTTCGGCCTAAAACCTAACTTCTTTTTCCTTTTCTTTTTTTTCCAGTATGGTTGAAAAGGCTACCACTGAGCATTGATAGTGTCTGTCTGTCTGTCTGTCTGTCTGTCTCTTTCCGATTTTAGAATAGGATTTTGCTGTTTCCCAGACTGGCCTTGAATTCACTCTGCAGCCTGGACTTGAACTTGTGACTGTGTGACCTCAGGCCCCTGTGGAGATACTATGAGGATGGCCTGACATAGGAAGTGTGAAGTGTTTATCTGAAGGGCACACAAGCATCAGAACCCACAGGAAAAAGCCATGCCCCTGTAACCTCTACTCTGGGGAGGTAGAAAGGAGGCTCTTGGGGGCCTGCTGCCCCAGCCAATCAGTTCAGTTCAGGGAGAGACCCTGTCTCAAAAACTAAGGTGGGGAGTGGTTGAGAGGAGGTACTCAGTGTTAGCTCCTGGCTTTACATACATGCACACACATACGTAGCCATGTAGGCACACTCAAGTACACATGCACATAGACAGACAGGCAGACAGGCAGGTAGGCACGCACGCATGCACACACATACACACACACAGAAAGAGGGAGGGAGGGAGAGAGAGAGAGAGAGAGAGAGAGAGAGAGAGAGAGAGAGAGAGATCCTACCATCAGGAGGCACGCCCTAGTTGGTAGCCATTTTCATTGGTCTGGATAGGCGCTAACTGGTCTAACGAACAGGCCCAAGAATAGCTAACTGCTTAGAGACAATAGAGTGTTCCTTGTCCTATACCAGGGTAGTCAGTGGAGCTGCTCAGAGACCAGCCTGCTGACAGTCTGCCACCTTTGTTAGGTGGACAGAGGGGGAAGAGAGAATGACGGCATGCCAGCTTCGTCTCAGAAGGGACACCTCTGCTCACGTCCCAGGGGTGAGAACTGACCATGTGGTTCCATCTGAATGCTGTGGCTTCTTGGGAGATACAGTCCTTGGTGCCGGCCACTCCATTTCTGGTGTCAAGCCTTCAACACAAGTGTGTCTGCTGCTACTGCTGTTGCCACCTCCTTCCAGAACAAACTGTCAACAGCCCCGGGTGGGTCCTAGTTTCTAAGTGTGTGTGAGAGAGGGGTTAGTTCTAAAATAGGGATGGGGGAGATGCCTTCTATTTGGTGATCAGGCAGTGCTATTCAGGGGGTGGGGGTGGGGGTGGGGTCATCTGAGTCAGGACTTCCCCCAGGGTGAGCCAGGAGCCAGCAGGGAGGACACAGGTCACCCGGAGTCACAGGACTCCCATGAGCAGCCAGGAGGCAGGAAAGCACAGGCCTGGGGAGTCTGTGGTGGAAAGGGGTGGAGAGGTGAGTTGGGGGCCCACCAGGAAGGCCTGGAATGTCGAGATAAGGGCATGGAAAGCGGGAGTCATGCCTGGTCTCCAGGCAGTGCGGTCCAGGAGAGTGGATGCTTATGGGAGTAAGAAATACGAAATGGGGGAGGAGGCTGTGAAGATGGAGACTGAGAAATGGGGGTTGAGGGGGGTGGGAGAGGCAAGCAGGGGGGAAGGAGGAGAGACACTCCTGGGTTCCCTAGGCTATCACCTAGCAGCCCCCTTCCCTAGGGGTCACCTGCCTGGGGCCCAGCTCCCTACAGCCCTGTACTCAGGGAGAAGAAACCTTATCTCCCCTTTCTCAGCTTTGTTCTCCTTCCAGGAAGCAAGTGGCTCCGGCGGCGGCGGCCCGTGGGTGGGACATTCCTTGGCTTTGCTTACTGTTCCCAGATTTTTCACGATTCCTGGTGACAGAGCTGGCATCTCTAACCAGCCTTGGAGAGGGGCAGAATCCTCAGGAACACGCTGAACCCCGGGGAAGCCAGAGCCCTGTTTTTCAGCTACCCCAGTCCCCCTGGGTGCAAAAAGTCACCCGCAGAGGGCAAAGCCTGGGCTGGAGAACAAGCTGGGGGGCCACAGGGGCTGGGGAGAGAGGATGGAGCCCTGCACGGGGCTATGGAGAGCCAGCAATGAGGCTGTGCCTATAAGGAAGGAAATCTGACCTTGGAGGAGGTGACATTTGCCATGGCCCCGTGACATAGGTTTCTACTGGCTGGGGAGGTAAGAAGAAATCGGGAGGAGAAATTGGGAGGAGGAATTGGAAAGTAGGGGAGACCCCGGGGCTTCTTAGGGGAACATGAATTGGTGCAGGTTTTAGCTGCTAGGTAGGAAGTCAAGGGGACCCTGGGACATAGTAGTGGGGTCCAGGGAAGGATAAGAGCCTTGTGCTTCCCTGAGCAGACCGTCTGGCTTCTCAAGGCTTCTGGTTAGGGGTGAAGCTGCACCAGTGTCTCCTCTTTATTTAGAACACGTCCCCCAGCTGCCTCTGCCCTGACATGAGATCCTTTAGACTTTAGGGCATTTCCAGACGTTGATCTAGAGGTAGTCACTGCCTTTGCAATTGTACAGACCACATCTAAAGGCCAGAAGACTTGGGGGACAGGAAGGTTCTACTCGGCTCTCAAGAATCAGTTCAGGTTCACCCAAAAGGCTTGCGGTCCTGGGAAGCATCAGGCTAGCATGGAAGGAGAACCAGGGAGGTTGGGGCTCGCCCCACTTCGTTGGCCGGGGACCTGGGTGTATTAGTAAGCACCTCTGGCCCTTGGTTTCTTCAGTGTGTCATGGCCGACAGTGTTGTCTGTGGTAAAATGAGGTCACTGCTTTGGTCCTCTCACAGTTGTGTTTAATAAATATTAGTTTCCCTCAACTTGGGACTGGCATGGGTGGGGAGTGAGGGTGGATCCGTGATCCGTGCTGCAGATAGCTCAGCTGGGACAGGGTTAGGGAGGGGACTTGGATCCTTCAGACCTGGCCCTGTACTGTCTGGAAGGAGTGATGCTCCTTCTCCGGCCTCCCTGTCCCTTCCTGCTCCTTTGATATCAGGAGAGCCCCTTAAGGCTCCTGTTTGAACAGCAAGTGCCACCCAACCGACCTGGCAGGAGTTATCTGGCTCTAGAGGCTGTGGGTCCCTAGGAGAGATGGACTTGGCACAGGGTAGCAAGGGAGGTAGGGAGGAGGGCCTCAAGCCCAGGCTGGCCCAGCACAAGGGCAGACATCCAGGCCACCAGCAGGTGCTCCCTGGCTAATTTGCTATCTCCTTTTCTTTCGCTGGCTTTCCTAAAGGTCCTAGAGTCAACAAGAGCTTGTAGGACAAGACTCACTTGCCAAAGTACATGAGAAGGGGGTGCTGGGGGGCCCCTCTGGCTCCTCTGCTGTTCTTGGAAGGAGGCTGAACAGACTCTTGGCCTCCTGTCTCCAGACTTGGCAGGTGGCAGTGGTACCATAGCCATCTTGGTTCTAAATCTAGCCCAGCATCTCATGAGCTGGGTGATGTTGTGTGCGGTACTAATTTCTTCCAGCCTCAGTTTCTTCCAGCTTACAGGTTCCTTGGCTGTAAAATAGGAATAATGTCATCAGTATTGAGAGAATAGACTTGCTAATAGTTACAGAGTTAACACAGTGGCCAACACAAATCAGGAGCCTCTGAAGCATCAGTCTCCCTCCCTCCCTCCCTCCCTCTTTCTCTCTTTCCCTTCTCTCTTTCCTTCCAGTTGGAACTCTGAGATGGGAGACCAGTTGGCAGGTACAGGAAGCCCCTCTCTTCACAGAACCCCTCTGGACCTCCAGGCCAGGAGACTGAGTAATAATAGTATGGAGTTGGTGACCTGACTCCTGGGTGTAGACTTTTAATCTAGGGATGATGTTCATTGTCGTACGACCACTTCTGGGCACAGGCTCCTTCTGTAACACTTGTCTTTGGGTTTCACTGAGGCTAGGACAAACAGGTTGGCCAGCTGGAAGAGGAGGAGGTTGGAAACTAGCTGGCCTGGGTCTTTTTCCCTTTCCTGGGACTAGTGTCTTCTATCAAAACTCAACAGTCTGGATGGCCCCACTCACTCTGCCAGCCAGTTCAGGAAGAGCCAGAAGCTAATTCACACTCAAATGGTAATAGCAATAAATGAATCAATGATAGTCACCCCCAGGGGTGTTGATGGCTGTTAATGACTTTCAGCTTCTGCTGGTTGCTTTCAGAACAGCTCAATTCCCCCGAGCCACATCTGTCTTGGGCTTAGTCATTTAGCACTCTCAGCCCTCAGCTTGGAGCTCAGGGAGGCTAGCTCTGGGAGAGAATGGGGTCCAGAGAGGGGGTCTAAAACACTGATAACCAGAGGACACAAGTCAAGGGCCAGGACTGGGACAGGAGCTGGCAATGCGGGTACCATGGAGGTAGCACCATGGAAGTAGTGGTGGAAGAGAAGATGCAGCGCGGAGTCACTCTGGCTGTGGGATGAGCTGTTGCATGTTGCTCTCCAACACAGGGGACGTCCGTGTGTCTGCCTTATCCGACCCTCTGGACACTTCAGATGCCTTTGGCTGGTGGCTGTATCCAGGAGGTTACAGCCTCCCTAGGGCATAGCTGGAAGCTCTTTGGGCAGGACATAGCTCTTAAGAACTCAGTTCTGAGTTGAGCCCAGTACTACATTTCAATCTTATTGGGTGGGAAAGACCTAGGGGTCGTGTTAAGATGCAAATTTCGGGGGCTGGTGAGATGGCTCAGTAATTAAGAGCACTGGATGCTCTTCCAGAGGACCTGAGTTTGATTCCCAGCAACCACATGAAGGCTCACAATGTTCTGTGATGCCAGTTCCAGGGGATCTGACACCCTTTTCTGGCATTATATATACCAGGCGTGCAAGTCGTGCACATATATACAAGTGTACACGCACATTTAAAAAAATCAAGATAAAATTTTTTAAAAATGCAAATTCTGATCCTATATGTGCAAAACGTGGGGTTCGCATTATGTTTAAGTTCCCAGATGATGGGGCTTTGCTGCTGTTCGAGTGCATGCATGAGTGTGTGTGTGTGTGTGTGTGTGTGTGTGTGTGTGTGTGTGTGCAAAGGACCATGGGCAGGACACTTTCCTCACTATGATCTCAGAAGTCCCCTCTGGCTCTGACACTGCATCTCTCAGCACATAGTAGGTCAGGGATGAGTCCAGCCAGTGCTGCTCCACCACATGCAAGCCAGTAGAGGAAGACAGCCAATCTTTAATGGGTGGTGGTGCTGGTATGTGTGTGTCAATAACAAAATCAGTCACCAATCACTGAAAATTTACTGTTAGCTCATCCCTTCTCCATTGAAGAATCTGGCCCCAAGATGTTTTTGAAGATGGAGGGAACCCAAGTCTGGAGAATTTGGAGATGAAGGACATTGAATATGTGTCTGTCTGTCTGTCTGTCTGTCTGTCTGTCTGTCTGTCTGTCTCTCTCTCTCTCTCTCTCTCTCTCTCTCGGACCCTTAGGTAGCGATGAGGAGTTTATTAATCCTTTCCTTGGTCCTGGTCCAGCAGCCCACCTCACAGATGACTATGCCTGTGGGATTGTCCCTTGGCGGGGAGGCATGCTGTTATCAGTGATGCCCCGGAAGTGCCTCTGGTCGACCACAGGTAAACATTAAACTTTGTATCTAAGAAACTTCCCTCTGAGGGCTGGGTTCCTGTCAAGGAGAGAAAGTTTCCAGTGTGTGTGTGTGTGTGTGTCTGTGTGTGTGTGTGTGTCTGTGTGTGTGTGTGTGTGTGTGTGTGTGTGTCACCCACAAGCTGGTGGATGTGTTCTTTATCCTTTCCTCTCTGCAGAAAATCAGGTCAGCGGTTTCAGAGTTACCATCCTTTCAAGATTCAGGAGGGAGGTGGCTAGGGCTGCTGTGGCCTGAGGGTCAAAGTCACTTAGGCTACTGGGTCCCCAGAAACTAGTGGAAAGGAGAGGATGCAGTTCTGCCCGGGTCCCTTCCAGCCTTTTCTTGGGGTGGGGTGGGGGGCTTCTCTTCTTTCTCTGCCTCTCTGGGTGTGAATCTTCCCCTGGTCCCTGGAGTCATGGGAACTGTGGCTGCTCTGTAGTAGCAGGAGGCTGGGTGGGAAGCGTGGAGAGCCCTAGGGAAATGGAGGTGGGACTCTCCCTACGGTAACAACAGCAGTAGAAAGCGCTCCACGATGTGCGATGTGCGTGGTGCACTTTCACACTTGTGTCTTTACCTTGCCCACAACACAAAGCCCAAAAAAAAGGTGAGGACCGAGAGGGCATGGGCGGGTGTTACCGCGCGTGCTGCCTTTGCTGATGGCAGCGGAAAGGGAAAGTTACTTCAAAGGCATCTCAAGCCTTCCACTCTCCTTCTGAACCCCCGAGGGTCCCCCAGAAGACCACCGCAGAAATGGAAGGGAAATCGGACCCACTGGGTTTGGTGGTCGCAGTGTCTCTAGTAGCCTCAGGTCGCACCTTGACCCAGAGTGACCTAAGCTGGATCTTTTGGGTCTAGGTTTGTCACGGGTGTCATTGGGTCCCCTGGTCATCTCAGAACTGGATGAGACACGGACCGGACCTGCTTCCTGGGTCCAGTCTGGTGGCTATGGGGGCGTGGCTGAACACTCCCGCTCCAGCAGCCCTCTGTTCTCTTCCTACTCTGTTCTTAAAAAGTACACCACCTCACCCACTGTCCACCCTATCCGCTAAGCCCTCCTGCCTCTGCTTTTGCTTCCCAAGCTGTTTCTCAGAGGCTTGGACAATGCAGGCAGCTGATCCGGAACCTTCACCCCCATCCCCGCAGCTGAGAGCCTCCTGCAGAGCCACGCCCCCCTCTCAGCCCCCAGCTAAGCCAGAAATCATCTGTTAGCCATCCAGGGCGCTGGATTGCCAGATGAGACCCTCCCACCTCTTCCTGGAAGTGAGCCTTCTGGCCCTTCACTCCTTGTCATCCCCGCCCCAGTTCTCCCTCCTCAGTTCTCCCTCAGGGAGAGTCAAGGATAGTCTATGGTCTCTCTGGGTACCTCCTGGGCAGCCCCCTGCAGAGGAGGCAGGGGCTTGGTGCCAAGAATCTCCTGGGAGGTGAGTCTAAGCGTGACTTGCACAGGTCCGCACAGTGGCCTGTGCTGGACACCTCCCAGGGAGCAGAGCAAAGTAGCTAGCTGCGAGGCGAGGAGCCTGACACTGCACAGACCTGCTGGAAATTACAGAGCGCTGGGGAGGGAAAACAAACTGGGGTTTCAGTTCCCATGGAAACAACATCTATTTGCATAGGTCCCTGCGTCAGAGCCTTGGACTCTGTGGTGTGTGTGTGTGTGTGTGTGTGTGTGTGGTGGGAGGGGTGACATTGGAGGGCAAGGTCATCTGTTTACTGTCTGGAACTGTTCCAACATAACCTCCAAAGGGGGTGGTGGTGGAAAAACAAGTCCCCTGTCCTTCAAATGTGATGAAGAGTTTTTTTTTTAAAAAGATTTATTAATTATTATACATAAGTACACTGTAGCTGTCATTAGACTCACCAGAAGAGGGCTTTCGGGTGGTTGTGAGCCTCCATGTGGCTGCTGGGATTTGAACTCAGGACCTTTGGAAGAGCAGTCCGTGCTCTTACCCGCTGAGCCATCTCTCCAGCCCTGAGGGGGTCTTATACAAGACCTTTTGGCCTAGGTAGGTCTTTACAGTACAGGTTTTTTTTTTTTTTTTTCTTCAGATTTTAAATTTATAACTTATTTTGTCAAAGGTGTAGGAAGACTCCAAATTCACCATTTATACAGTTATTAAACAAACCAATGGTGTTGTTTATTTATTTAAACCTCCCATGTGCCAGACACTAGGTTCTAGGTACCAACCAGGAGTTAGTTGCTCTGTACTTGCTAAGTGTGATGCAGTGAAGTGCCACAGTCCTTTCTTCTTGGAAGGTGCTGGGCTCAGTCAGATGGGGCTGGCTTCTTTGTGGAGATCATCAAAGCCCAGGAGCTTGAACATCACCCCCATTCCCTCTGTACTCAAAGCCAGTAACTTCTGTCCTCAGGAGTCAAGGGGACCGACCAATGTCTACACCTTACAGATGTAGTCAACCCCTGAATTGCGGAGTGAGTGACCCAGAGGGTAGGGGATCATCCTGGCTGTTGTTTGCAGTGTCTACCCTACTTTCTCCACCACACCATGTGTTACTAGTTTTACACTCGACGCTCAAACCGGGAAACGAACACTCAGGAAGCTCTTGTCAGGGCACCACGAATGAGGAGGCGTGATGAAACCAGAATGCAGATTGGCGGTCAAAGCGCTCTCTCTCTCTCTCTCTCTCTCTCTCTCTCTCTCCCTTCCCTCCCCCCATTTCTCTGCTGCTTCCTCCCTGTCAAGGGGGCGCCTGGTGGCCAGACCTCCCCTCCTGGCCGGCCTCCAGCCAGCCTGCTGCTATTCCTCTTCCTCCCCTCCAATGGGAAGCAGCTGTGCGCGTGGGATGGTGGGTGGGTGGGTAGTGGACTCAGGCTGTGTTGTATCTGGTCACTGTATCCTAGAGGTGGTGTATCTGAAAAGTCACAGGCACCTCCTCTGATGCTCGCTGGTCATTTCATCCCTCAGTGGCTCAGTTTATCTCGGCAAATCAACAGGGATGCCGTGTAGATGTCCTAGTGACCTATGCCTTCCCTGTGTAAGAATTCTAATGGAATCCGGTTTCCTGGACCTTCAAGGTGGCCTAGTGGGAATCTTGGGTTTCCTGTTGGTAGCCACTCAGGGGGTCTTTTATCCAGGCATGGGTGACTGTGAGTTTGTGTGTGTCTGTTTGCTTGCTTGCTTCAGTTGATTAGGACGAGAATCTCATATAGCCCAGTCCAGTCTTGAACTCTCCATGTAGCCAAGAATGATCTTGAACTTCTGATCCCCCTGGCCTTCACTTCCCAAGCGCTGGGATTGCAGGCCTTTAACCACCACGCTAAGTTTACGCTGTACTCATGCATGCTATGTAAGCATTCGGATGATTGAGCAATATTTCCCAGCAATTTTGTTTGAATTTTTCTGAGACAGGGTCTTGATCTGTAGCCCAGGCTGGCCGAGAATTCTCTCTTCTTCCCTTAGCCTCTTCGGTGTGGTGGGGGTTACAGATGTGCACCATCACAGTGAGCTGAGAGGGGTTGTTTTTCTGGGTCACTCTTTGAGCATCTGGTATCACCTATCAGATGGAAAGGCTTCTGGGAAGGAAGGGCAGGGCCTGGAACTGTTTCTTACAGGCATCGCTGGGGTTAGGGGTAGAGAGCAGAGGCAGAAAACTTTGGAGGCCTTGGGGCCTGTTTGGCTTGTGGCTGGAGCTATGGGATCAAAAGGAACTGAGGAACGTTGAAAGTCCCCGAAGGGAGGGTGGGCCTTGAACTAAGGCCACCTCCCATGCTTGCATCTGGCTGGGAAGTTGGGGGGGGGGCGCGGAAAGACAAGACATAAACACACTCTGAAGGTTTGCCCTTAATGAGGGAGTCTGGAGTTTCTGAAGCGAGAGTCGAGAGTCGGATTGCAAGGCCGGGAAAGAAGGCAAACTGTTGAATGTGGGGGGAGCCCAGAAGACAAGGCCGCAACTTCCACGCGCACCACACAACCCTGCCATGCAGACAATACGTTCTCATTCCGTGGAGACGGGGAGACTGAGGCCAAGCAAGTTCAACCCTGTGCCCAAGGCCACCTAGCGAGAAACAGGGGTGGGGAAAGGGATTGGCTGTTCATGTGAGAGAGAGCAGGAGCTCTGACTTGTGTGGGTTCAACACACACACACACACACACACACACACACACACACACACACACACACCAGGCTCTTACAGAACCACGACTCAGGCCAGTTCACTAGGTGCCTCCGTTGTCGCCCAGCCTGCTGTTTTTGGCTAACCTTCTTCTCCTCGTCCCAACCTCTCCTCCCAAGGATCCCTCCACTCCCCAAGGTCTCCTTTTCCTTAGTCTCTGCTCCAAGGGTTGGTGGATGAGCCCACAGCCCGCAAGAGAGGCCAGCTGTGACAGTTGAAGATACAGTAAAGGAGATTAAACCCTTCCTTTCTGTGCCATCGAGGTGCCTTGATCTGGCTAAGTCAATCCATTCATGTCACTGGGTTGTGGTTGAGCTCTCTCTGGGCCTTTCGAGTGGGTGTCAACGTCCCTTATGGGGGAAGCAGTTGTACCGCAGTGTGTATACACAGAGGAGCCCTTGTAGTACCAGTGTGTGTGTGTGAGTGTGAGTGTGTGTGTGTGTGTGTGTGTGAGTGTGTGTGTGTGGGGGTCTATGTGTCTGTTCCTCTCGCTGTGTGGGCAATGTATGCACTTTTGCCTATCAGTATTTTATGGTATTTAGGCATACCACCCATATGAATATTTATGAATGGATGCTAGCAAGTTTGGTTCTGTAACTTGAAGGACAAAGAACAAAATACTCCTGTTCAGCTTCTTGCTTAAAACATACTGAAAACTTTAGGGCTGGAGAGATGGCTCAGTAGTCAAGAGCAGTGGCTGCTCTTCTAGAGGTCTTGAGTTCAATTCCTAGCAATTACATTGTAGCTCACAACCATCCATAATAGGATCCAAAGCCCCCTCTTATGCCTGAAGATATACGACAGTGTACTCGTATACATAAAATTATATATATATATATATATATATATATATATATATATATATCACTGATTGCTCTTTCAGAGGACCCAAGTTTGATTCCAGGCACACACATGGCAACTTACAACTATCTATAACTCCAGTTCCAGGGAATCTAATCTGGCCTTCATGAACAGTAGAGTACACAGACATACATGCAGACAAAAACCAATATACACAAAATAAAATAGAATATTTAAAAGTTCTTTAAAAATACTGAACATTTCAAAACGGAAAGGACAAGCCATTTGACACATATGTGGTTCTTGTGACATGTGTCACAGCCCATGGAGCTGGCCCCTTACACAAGTGTCCTCCTTGTGTATTTCTGTATGTACCTGTGTGATTTTATGTTTGATATGTGTGATCTGTGTAGTGATGTTTCTTCTGGGATTGTTGAGGTCTCTGTGTGTGTGTGTGTGTGTGTGTGTGTGTGTGTGTGTGTGTGTGCGCGCACGCGCTTGTGGTATGTGCATGATCTGAGTTGTGAAATCTGAACACTTTTCTCACAACCCCCAGGCTGCTACCAGTGCCTATCAAAGGAAAGGTGTGTTTTATTTTTGGCGCCTTTACTGCTGTTCCCACAATGCCCCAGGAGGCTTTTGTTTGATTGCCTTTGTTGGAAGAGTGACAGATACATCCCCCCCCCCCACCTGCTGCCACCAGTGGCCCCACCAGAAACCACAGCTGGGGGTGGAGTAGCTTCCTCAGCCCCTCACCCAGGCACTTTGCACCCCTTCAAGGCATCAACATGCCTTGAGATGTGGGCTCCCTGACCCCACCCAGTTAGTGTGCCCCGAGGCACATCAGAACCGCAGGGGATGGGTGGAAGACTCGGCCTAGGAACTTTCTTTTGCTCTGGAGGAGGAGCTGCAGCAGACAGGTGACTTGCCCATGTGGTCCAGTGACTCCATGGCAGAGCCAGGAGGCCCGAGGAGGCCTGAGAGAGATGCAGGGCCCAGAGGGAAGAAGGAGTGCTCCCTGACTGTGCCTCCTCCTGGGACAGAACTCTGCATCCAGCGTGCTTTGAGAGATGCTGTGTACATCTAGCACAGTGCCTAGCTCCTAGCTGCGTTTGATTGGATTTGATAAGAGTAGGCAACTATGTGGTTAAATGGTGCAGCAAGAGGGCAGATGCAACTTGGCCTTTGGAGGCCAGCCAGAACTGGCCGACATCCTTTAGTAGTTTTATTGCCTTATGGCTTTAGCACTTTCGCTCTCTGGGTTTTACTTTCCCATCTGTAAAATGGGCCTTCAGTAGGATTGCTAAGAGACTTCCATAAGGTAAGGTTTCAAGACACAGTGTAAATGAAGTAGGGAATACAATCTTAGCACAGCTGCTGGCTGTGTCACCGTGAGTTAATTACATCAGCCTTCTCTAACCCTTGGCTTCCTCACTTGTATTGTGAATTCAGTGCCAGGTGGATCCCTAAAATGGACACTAAGCAAATGTCAGCCCATTCCCTCCCTTCCTCAAAACCTCCCCTCCCTCCCAATCCCTCAAGATTCCCGTTTCCCCCCCCACCCCCGCTCTGCCTTGTTTAACCCTAAGGCTCTGATGGGGCGATGGAGAGAGAGAGAGAGAGAGAGAGAGAGAGAGAGAGAGAGAGAGAGAGAGAGAGATATGAGATAGAGCAGGCATGAGTTCTCTCATTGCTTTCATTNCCATTCCCTCCCTTCCTCAAAACCTCCCCTCCCTCCCAATCCCTCAAGATTCCCGTTTCCCCCCCCACCCCCGCTCTGCCTTGTTTAACCCTAAGTGTGTGTGTGTGTGTGTGTGAGAGAGAGAGAGAGAGAGAGAGAGAGAGAGAGAGAGAGAGAGAGAGAGAGACTGTGGTTAGAGCAGGCATGAGTTCTCTCATTGCTTTCATTCCCTGACCAGGCGTTCTAGTCCGGAGGTTGTCAATGGCAAACCCAGCAGAGCCAGGCCGTGAGGGGCAGGGTAGGTGGTAGACAGAGGTGGTCGCTCGAACAAGATGGCATGTCTACCAGCCCTGTGAGAGCTGTCACGCAGGAGGCAAAGATGGTTTCCACTTGAGTGATTCTCTACCACTAGACTTAACTATAGGTCTGGAGCTAGCCGAGCTGCAGAAAACAACCCTGGGGCCAGGAGAATTCACCTCTGCCTTTGCGAAAGAGATCGCATGTGCGTGCCAGTTACTGGACCGAAGTTGCAGAAACCATCCAAGACTAGCACGCCTGACTTCCCAGCTTCTTTGAAACGTAGGGAAAGGGTTTGGGGACATTTCATCTGCAACATCTGTTCAGCTACATAATGATACCAGCAAACATACCGTACACTGTCCTAGGCAAGCTGTGACACGGATTAAGACGTCAACCATGTGTGTAGGGTGACACAGTGCTATGACAGCCTGGCCAGGGAACTAGGTGGGATCAGTGGGCAGTGAACAAAAATAGAGCCATAGGCATTTGTTTCTGCCTTTCTTTTTCTCCTGGGCATCCTGGAACTTACTCTGTACCCCAGGCTGGCCTTGAAATCACAGAGATCGCCTGCCTCTGCCTCCCGAGTACTGGGATTAAAGGCGTGCGCCACCACGCCCCCGATAGCAGTAGTCATTTTCAAAGTGCACGCGGGAAGGGGTAAACCTAACATGAGCAGGGAAGTGTGACCCGGTCACATACAAATCAGAATAGGGAGGAACCGGTGGGCCATGTGACCTCAGGGTCACAGAAGTTCTAGCTGGAGCTTCTGTTGACAGTGCCCTCACCTGTGTCCCTGGCTGGGATGCCTGGTATGTGGAGAAGCTGGGTTTATGTGGGGGTGGGTATAGGGAGGGTTTGCTCTTCTGAAGCCCACGGGTTGTTCTTTGAGGGAGAGAGAGTGAGAATCCTCAGGGACTCAGTGTAGGGAAACTTGACTTACTTCCTCCTCCCGCAGCCCTGAAACAGGGTTTCTCTGTGTAGCTCTGGCTGTCCTGAAACTCAATTTGTTCCCCAGCTCCCCTGTCTCCACACTCCCACATCAGCCAGGCTGGTCTTGAACTCTCTCTGCCTTGAGCTCTAAGTGCGGGGATTAAAGGTGTGTACCACCACTGTCAGGGGCAAACTTCGCCATTTTTAACCTTCCCCCCCCCCTTTTTTTTGTTTTTTTTTTTTCGAGATAGGGTTTCTCTTTGTAGCCCTGGCTGTCCTGGAACTCACTCTGTAGACCAGGCTGGCCTCGAACTCAGGAATCTGCCTGCCTCTGCCTCCCAAGTGCTGGGATTAAAGTCGTGAACCACCACGTCCAGCTAACCTTTCCCTTGAAAAGAACAAACACCCATGGGATCATTCTCCTGTGAGACTAGGAGACTTGAGGGAGGATATAGTGTGTGTGTGTGTGTGTGTGAGTGTGTGCATTCACACACACACACTCACACACACACACACACACACACACACACACAGATTCATCTGCCCACTTAATAGACTCTCCACATCTCGTCTCCAATATACAGCTCCCCCATCCCGGTTCCTTCCTCCGCATTTAGAATCCCCTCTGCGACTCTGCCCTCTATTCCCATCATCTCATAGGCTTGTTTCTTCCTTAGCAACTCTGTCCTTGACTCAAAAAATGCAAGTGAGTACCTCGTGCTCAAAGAAGACTCATTATCAAGGCAAGAACTGTCTGAAGGCAAGAGAGGTTCTTATTAAGGATGGATACTGGCAGACTGGATTGAGGGTGGACCTTAAGGGCGTTAGGATTCAAGCAGATGCAGCGGATCAGAGAGCCCCTAGAGACCTCAGGTGATGGATCTCCTCCTTGTGCCTCAAATGTCTCTCCTGGCCACTCTGTGGGGAGGCCAGACTTTCATCAAAGGTGTCCTCCAGTTTATTGTAGATTGCACATGAGTGGACACAGGGCTGAGAAACTGAAGGTGGTGACCTTGAACTTAGCAAGAGTTTCCCTCCTTCGTGTGTGTGCAGGTGGAGGGCAGAGAGACACTGGGGTGTCTGCTTCTGTTCTCCATCATTTACTTACTTACCCACCTATTGTTTATTTATTGAACTCAGGGCCTCATGCACAACAAACACTACCCACTGCGCCATCTCTCATGCCTTCTCTCTCTCTGTCTCTTTAAAGAGACATTTTATTTTTTAATATTTATTTATGCCAGTGGGGTGTCCTACCTTTTTTTTTTTTTTTTGGTTTTTCAAGACAGAGTTTCTCTGTGTAGCCCTGGCTGTCCTGAAACTCACTCTGTAGACCAGGCTGGCCTCGAACTCAGAAATCTATCTGCCTCTGCCTCCCAAGTGCTGGGATTAAAGGTGTGAGCCACCACTGCCCGGCGGTGTCCTACATCTTTAACCCCAGGGTTTGGGAGACTGAGAGGCAGATGATCTCTGAGTTAGAGGCCATTCTGGTCTAGAGAGTGAGTTCCAGCACAGCTAGGACTCTACAGAGAAACCCCTGTCTGGAAAAAATGAAAACAGAACAAAACAAAAGATTTATTTTCATTTTATGTGTATGAGTGTCTTGCCTGCATGTAGGCATGTACCCCATGCATACAGTGCCAGATGAGGTACATAGCACTGTACCTCGTTATCTGGCACTAGATTTGTAAACAGTTAATAGCTGCTGAGTGGATTCTGGGAACTGAACCAGGGTCCTCTGGAAAAAGCAGCCAGTGCTCTAACCATTGAGCCACCTCTCCAGCCCTGCAATGTTTTCAAGCTATACTTTCTCAACTATCTCCCAAAAGATGATATCACTTGCCCGGGTATTTCTAAGTATTTTGCTTTTGTAGATGAATTGCTTCCTTACCTCAGTCCTGGGAGGCAGGCACGACTAATACCTCCATTATGCAGGTTTGGAAACCGAGGCACCGTAAGGGGAGCCTGAGCTGTGAACCAGGCCATCTGGCTGTGGAGTGGGAGCTCCCTGCTGCTGCCTCGCTCAACATTCTGGCTCTGTGCTAAGTGTTTACCCAAATCTCCCTTGTTTTGCAATTGAGAAATCTGAGATTCAGAGCAGTTGAGCAACAGCTGAAGGTCACACAGCTGGGGAGCGGCAGGGTTGCGATTCAGAGTGGGCCAGGCTCCATCCCCCCCCTTTGGCAACTCTGCCAGACCCTCAGGCTCCACAGCCAGCTTAAGCAACCTCCCCTCATTGCTGTGTCTCTTTGGACGAGCCAGCTTCTTGCTCTGTCTAGAGAAGGACAGGGGTCAGCCCCTGCTTCCTGAGGTCTCCAGGAACTGCGTAAAGGTTCCGCACTTCTAGCAGAAAGGGCAGTTTTATGACCTGGGAATGTCTTACATTTGGCCTAGGGTCACAGCCAGGGTGGATCTGAGTCAGGGCTGGTGTGTGTGTGTGTGTGTGTGTGTGTGTGTGTGTGTGTGTGTGTATGTGCATGTACACTTGGGGCTGGGCGTGGTGGGGTGTAGACAAGGGACTGTTGATGGGATGGAAGGAGCATGGGGCAATTGCAGAATGATGGTCTGGCAAGGGACGCAGATTTAGAGGCATGGGGCTGTTGTACGAAGGGCAGAATGAGAAAGAAGACCTGGGTGGGCTTTGGGCAGGGTGTTTTCTTATATCCTGGGGATCACCCTTGATAGGCACAAGAGTGCATCAGGCCAGGTCTTAGGCGGCAGGCCAGCGTGGAGCTGAGGGTAGAACTTCTGAGACACCGCAGTTTGAGGAATTAGCATTGCTGGGGGTTATGTTGTTTCTGTAAATATTTGGAGACGTCCAGTTACACTAGAGCAATGTATTTGAGGCCAGGGTGGCATGCTTGTGTGGTTGGCCCAGCTTCCCCTTCCGTGGTCCCTCCATTATTTTCCT
This sequence comes from Mus pahari, assembly GCF_900095145.1. Lineage (NCBI taxonomy): Eukaryota > Metazoa > Chordata > Mammalia > Rodentia > Muridae > Mus > Mus pahari. The sequence continues at coordinate 66,633,670 of NC_034603.1, forward strand.
CCCTGGTAGGAACCGAGGGCTGTTTTCCCATCTGAAACCTCATTAGGATCTACACAGCCACGTGCACTCTGGCAGGTTCCCCTTGGGGATGACCATAGCCAGTGGCATCACCTTCTTGCCACATGCTTGTGGTCACACAGTCGCAGCTGAACCTTTTTAATATTTAATACCAGCATCCCGAAAGCTGCTGCCCGCTGCCGCCGCCCGGCCCGCCGCCACGGCCCGCCGCCTGCACTTGAGTCAGCCTCGTTCCTCCCAGGGTGTTGATTCCAGACCGGGAGGCCGCCTGACAAATTGTGTTAAAGTCTTTCTAGCCCTGTGCATCCTGTGGAGGAGGGTAACGGGTGTTTGTGGTTACAAGCTTAGAGAATGAGCACTGTTACTGAACAGGCTCCATTTTCCTTTTTTCTTGAGGGGAAATTGGAGCTATGTTTTTGTGTGAATGTCTCACCTCTCTCTCATGTCCCCACCCCACCCTCACCCCCATCCTACCTCCAGGCTCAGAGTGATTCGGGTGCTAAGCCTTCAGAGGTTTGCCCAGGTATCGTAGGTTGGACCAAGCTCTCGGGCTTGGGGAAATTTGGGCTTTGGTTAGACGCTGGGACACAACGACAAGGACACTTGACCTGTGGGGATGGAGTGAGGGGCGATGGAGTCTGGTCCTCTCCCTCTGCTTTCCACACCGTGTGTCCCTCCAATAGGCCTATGTTTGAACTTGAACCCTAGGGATGTTGCTATTGAGGGTGGGGTGGTTGAGAGATAACTGGCTGCCATGAAGGCTCCACCCTGATGAATGGATTTATGCCTTTTAAATGGACTTGGGAGATACTAGAGTGGAAGTTGTCTCATTTCCAGAATGGTGAGAGATAGATTTCTGTTGTGTGTAAGTTACACAGACCGCGGTGTTTTGTTACAGGAAACGGGAATGGACTAAGACTCGCACTACCAAGGTACTTAGGGGTCAGGCTGGTAACAGGAACTTCTGTTACTAGTGGGTAGAAAGGAGGGGACCAAGTGGCCGCAGTTCTCAAACATCCTGCAGAGTCCCATCCAGCCTGTGGCACCTGACTTGTCCCCAGTTCCCTTACTCTAGAATGCTGTGACCTCTGTCTGAGCTTCCCACCAAACGCGAGTTCTTAGAGGAGCGTGTGCAAGTCTGAAGGGGCCTGACATGAGTTAGGGCTGTTTCCCGGCTATCCTGTTACAGCAAACACAACAGGATGCAGGTGTCCATTTTTTCCCCTCACCCCCGGGGGTCCTCTGAGTTCCCAGGCACAGGGGTTCCTGGGACAACCCGGTCTTTCCATTCTCAGAGTGCTCTCCTGTGTGTACTGCTGCCTGCAAGGGCCTGGGTCCCATCCCACGGGCTCTGCAGGTGCCTGTGCAAGGCAGACATCCTGTCTTCGCTCTTTTTCCACCTCTTGCAGCCTCCTGGGCTTGTCTCTCCAGAGAAGCTCTGTGACCTCATGGTTCTGAGTGCTGAGAAAGGAAGGCTGCGGCGGAGGGGTGTGGGGTGCGGGACTCTCAGGTGGAATGGGGGGGACTGCTCACTCACTCACCATTTAACCAAGGAATTTCCTCCCTTCTTTCCAAGTTGTTTCCTCGAGGGAAATTTTTTTTTTTATTTGTTTCTTCATAAAAGATATATGAATCGAAAGCAGAACATGAGGAAAGGTTTCAGTGGCTGACAGAGAACAAAGAAGCAGCTTGCTGGCCTCTGTCAGCAGGGTCACCTCCTCTCCTTTCTGTCACCTTTCCCCTACCTTTTTTTTCCCATCCTAGAGGCCCAGCTACTTGTCATTGCCATCCAGAGCCCCAGCTGGGACTGCCTTCAGACTGATGGTGTGGCCTGGACCTCAGGAAAGGTGGCGGAGAGGCAGAAGAAGGGAGGGGCAGGGGCGCTCTGTGGGAGCATTTAGAGAGACTGTCACCTCTTGCTTGCTTGATAACAGTGGAGATAACCTCTGTCCTTGAATCTCTGGGACATCTCTCTAAGCTAGAAGCAGGTTCATTCAGAGGCCTCCGAAGTCTGCTCAACCAGGGTGTTCACTGGCCCCACACATCCCTCACTCCGGAAAGCGAAAGTGCGGCAGCCTCTCACTTTCACTTTTTGCTGTCATTTTGGGGATAGCCGTCCTGGCTTGAGTGTTAACTTCTCAGCCACATCTTTTACAGCTTTGGTTGAGGTAGTATACATGGGATGGGGTTAAGCAGTTTCTTAGGCCCTGATGTCAACCTGACTGGCCAGAATTGCTCTTCCCTCAGCAGCAATTCAGTGGATGGAGAGTCTGTGCATGTGTGCCCAGTCCCCTCATTAAGGTGCCCCCCACACACACCCGGGAGAGGGCCTTGTAGTCCGGGCAGGGGAGCCCCCCTATGGGGAGAAGGTGGTGGTGGTCTCCGCCTCCATGCTCACAGACGCGTTCCGTACGTGCCGGCAGGAGGACCACTGCCGGAGCCGTTCCTGACTGAGGCAGCCCAAGTCCTTGAAGAGCTTGAAGAGGTCGCTGCGGAACTTGACACCGATGAAGGCATACAAGAAAGGGTTGACGCAGCAGCGGACGGAGGCCAGACTGTAGGTGACGTCATAGGCAATGTTGAGCTGCTTGCTGGTTTCGCAGCTGCTATTGGTGATGTTGAAGTTGGCCACCGTCTGAGCCAGGACCACCCCGTTGTAGGGCAGCTGGAAGACTATGAAGACTACCACCACGGCGATGATCACCTTGATGGCCTTGTTCCGCTCAAAGTTGCGTGCCTGGAGCAGGGTACGGATGATAACAAGGTAGCAGAAACTCATAGCCAGCATAGGCACTAGGAACCCAAAAACCATCTGGGCCACTTGGATGGTGATCAAGGCCTCCACTTGGGCACTGACCAGTGAGCATCTTAGTGTGTCCTCGCCGCTGTTCTTCTGGAGGCCGCTGTAGAGCAGCTCCGGGATGGAGAGGAAGAGGGCCAGCATCCAGATGCCCACACAGGACAGCTTGCTGATGAGCAGCACGCGGGCGCGGTGACGGTGGGCTGACACGGCCTGGACGATAGCCACGTAGCGGTCGATGCTGATGCACAGGAGCAGCAGCATCCCGCTGAAGAAGCTTAACTTATAGATGCCAAAGATGCCCTTACACAGGTAGACACCAAAGATCCAGGACTTGGCTTCGCTGTAGGCCCAGAAAGGAAGGATCAGGAGGAAGAGGATGTCTGCCACGGCCAGGTTCAGCAGGTAGGTATCCGTCATGGTCTTGAGCCTCTTGAAATAGATGTACGTCAGGATCACCAGCCCGTTGCCTAGCAGGCCCACGAAGCAGATGACAGAGTACATGAGAGGCAGGAACCAGGCCTTAAAGTTCCGCACGTCCTTCTTGAAGCACACCGACTCGTACAGGGTGTAGTCCACGGTGGTATTCTCGCCGATGTAGTCATCTGTGACCTCATCTTGGCAGAAGCACACCTAAGGGGGAAGGAAGCACCCGTTGAGCTCACAGTCCGGATCTTACACTCAGGACATTGCCTGGGGCCTCTGTTCTCTTGCAGACTCTCAGACCCTTTGGGTCAGCATCTCAGAAGGAGGAGCCCAGGAAACTATAGTTTCCCCCTCAAACCCTGAGTGAGTCTGTGATTTGAGATGCACATCTCTTAAGCTTCTGGCTCAGGGGTTAAGAGCGCGTGTTGCTCTGGTAGAAAAGGCCGGTTTGGTTCTCAGCACCGACACGGTGCCTCATGGCTCTCTGTAACTCCAGTTCCATGGACCCTGATGCCCATCTATGACCTCCTCAGGCAACAGCTGTGCATGTGGTACACTTCTATGAACGCAGGCATTTATACCCATAAAATAAAATAAGCCTAAATAGGGGCTGGAGGTTAATGGCTTATAGGTTAAGAACACTGACTGCTCTTCCAGAGGACCTGGGTTCAATTCCCAGCAACCACACGGTGGCTCGCAACCGTCTGTAATGGAATCCAATACCCTCTTCTCATGTGTCTAAAGATAGCTACAGCGTACTCACATACATTAAATGAATAAATAAATCTTAAGCCCCCCCCAAAACAAAACAATAAATCTAAATAGTGATTTTAGCACGTGTATGAATTACGCAGGGAGGATCTTGTTAAAATGTAAACTTCTGGTCATGCAGACTAAGGCGGGGCCAGAAGTTTACATTTCTACTCATCAGTAGCAAAGGTCTGATTTTTGTCAACTCTTGGGACATCCAGTCTCATCCTCACTGACTGAGATTGGAGACAGTCTAGGTCTTTGGGATCTGCTGAGCCCAGAGCTAGAAATCGCACACCTTCTCTGTGTCTGGGAGATAAGAGGCAAATCGCAAACGGTCTGTGCTGGACCGTTGTGGGGTTTGGGACCCTGTGATGTGGGGGGAAAGTGTGTCTTTCTTCTGGAGCCTCTTTTAGATCCCAGGGGAGTTTTCTTTTTGGGGTGGGAGCTACAAAATGCCTCAGCTTTCGAGGGGAAAAAAAAAAAAACCCTATGTTAGGTTCAAGGTTGAGGAAGGTCTGAAGCAGGAAGAGAAGAAGATCAAAGCTCCTTTGCAGGAATAAACTTCAGTTGAGGGACTACTGATAAGAGACATGGAGATTTTCACAGCTCCATAGTTACCCACTACACTCAGCGTGTAGACAAATGTACCGTAGGGCCTGTGGGGTAGTGCTCGGGTAAATGTGACTGCCTTCCTATGGCGGCTTGTGCCCCTGGAAGGAAGCGTCTCTCTTCCCCCACTCTCCCTCTGCGTTCCCACCCTCTTCCCACACCTCTTTGCCTCTCTTCCGGCAGATCCCAATCAGCGGGGCTCAGCTGTTCTGGGCTTTTTTTAGACCTTTTGCAGGGCTGCAGGGTGCGTGTGGGGGACGGCTCAGCAGCTGCTGCGATGATTTTATCAATGGACTGGGTGCCTGCCGTCTGCCTGGACGGACCACCGCAGATGGGAGGGGGCGGGGCGGTTTGAAGGCCCACTTTGGAAAGCTTAGGGTTCCTCCTCTGGGTAGGAGACTTTCAGCCATTCGGTGGTGATCCACAGATCGCACCACCATTGTGAGCCTGCCGACAGGATAAGGACAAAGTGGTGTTTGGGAGCCCTTTCTTGGGGGCATGGCTAACTTGAGAAGAAGAGTCCATAGCAACCTTGTTTCCCTGGTCCAGGTTTGCCTGCAGCCTGGAGGTCCCTGGGAGAGGTTAGCTGCTCTTGGCTCTTCACGAGTGGGTCTATGGCCTTAGGTTAGGTCTGCAGCCCCAGAGGCTTAAAGGGCTTCTAGACCTTTTGGAGGTCAGAACTCCCAGCTTCTATGAAGTGTGCTCCCACACCACCTCCCCCTAGTCTTCTCCTCTCCCTCTTGTTCAACACCCCTTCCCCCATGCTTGCAGCCTCTGCAGCCCACAGCCCCACCACATCCGGCCTTGTCTGAACCCCCCCTTCCCCCCAAGTGAAAGACAAAAACCAGCCACAGATGTCTTTACCCTTCTCTGGCCTTCCAGCCAGCAGTACAGGAGGGGCGGGAGTGGTGATGGGGAAAGGGCCAGGCTAAGGGGCTGCATGCAGCTCAAGCTCCAGGGGGCCTCTGAGAGGGGTTTGGGGAACAGTGCCCAGCCTGGGGCCTGTGTCTGGCCCGAGCTCCTGGAAAGCTCCCCCTCTTGCCTCCGGACCTAGGAAAAAGTCAAATCCTGAAGATTGCTTCTCCAGGCTGGCCGCGGCCATTCCCCACCTTGAGAGAGTCCTGCCTCTAATCAAGGAAACTTGACTCTTGAGACTTTCTCCTGACTCTGGTGGTTGGTGAGGCACACGTTCTGCCTCCATTGCTGGGATAGAGAATGGAGTGGGCTCTTGGCTCTGCAGAATTCAGACCCGCTATGTGTTCCATTCACTGTCCTCTCCACCAGGACCCGGGCGCCACTCATTCTCTCTCCCTGCTCCCCACAGGCAAGGAAAACAGAAATGCGATTACAAGGAGACCCTTGGAGACTGAAGAGGAGGCAACTCTGGGTGACTGGAGAGTAACCAGAGCACCCGACCGAGGGTCCTTTTCCCAGTTCACAGATGACGTGTGCACCTATGTGCAAAACCAGGCCCACTCTAAGCCCTGTGTTGCAAACGTCTACGATCTCAGACACTGTTTCTGTCTCCTGAGTGAGGAGGTGGGAGCTGGGGGGAAACGAGGGTGGGGGGGGTAGGTTACATCTCCCTGGGCTTTAATTTAAAGTGGGACAATGGACGTCCAGAGAATGCCTGCCCCCTGTGCATCCACGGGGGGGGGGAGGGGCCATCAGCTTAATGACCGGCAGGAGGGTTTGTGTCTAGACCTTTCCCTTCCTTCCAGCGGTCGGTTCACAGTCCAGCACTCCTGGGGAGGGGATGTGGAGGAGGAAAGAGAGCGTTTGCCCTGGCTGGAGACCTCACCTGGAAAATGACAAGGAGAGCCACCACCAGCACGTTCTTCCTGGGTTTCCCTAGAGGAGACAAAGGAAATGATGTTACCGCCAGTAAAAAACGCTCAGTTTTTAAGGAGACATGCGGGGGGTGGGGCAGGCGCGCCACTGGGAACTTTCATGCCGGGGCTTCAGGCACCTCGAGCTTGCTGAAAGAGAACATCAGAACCAGATTGTATGTTTGAACACCTGGCCTGCTGCCCAGCATCCCTGACTTCACCTCCCTCCCTTCCGCTTCTGCTCCCAGGTCTGGGAAAGAAGTACAACAGCTGGCTCCCCCCCCCCCCCACCCCCCCATCCCCCCGGCCCTGACCCTGGCCAGTCTAGGCTGCTGCTGGTTTGCAGTATCCACTGTACCCCCAATAACTCCTCCAGACTGTTGGTCCCACACAGGGTCCTAAGATCCCCCCCTTCCCATTCCACATGATGCAGGGTCCTGTGGTAGTCGGGATGTGTGCACGCATGTTCAGCAATGCCTTGGTGGCAGGATCCACCGGCCTGGGAGCATTCCTTGATGGTCAAGGGCACGGACAGCCACATGTGAAGCCTCATAGATGTTTTAAGGGCTAAGGAAATGGGGATCTGTTCTCTCTCTCTCTCTCTCTCTCTCTCTCTCTCTCTCTTCCCCTGCAGACAGAGACCACTGGTTAGAATAGGCCTGCATATGACAGGGACAGCTCCTCATTCTGCTCGGAGCTGAGCCTTGGGCCAGTCTGGGCTGTATGTTCTCCCGACAGCTAAGCAAGAGGACAACTGGAAAAGTAATTTATGCAGACATCTTATGTCCCCCCCCCCCCNCCCCCAGGCCCACACCCCACATACTTCCGCCCCACCACTGGGGACCCTCAATCCGCCTTCTTTGCCGTTGGCACCCCTCTCCATCGCTTGAATCCCAGTTCTTCAGATCCACAGGAAGAGTCAGACCCTATGGGGACTTGCAGTCCAGAGAAGGACTTTGCTACCCAATCTATCTTCAGCAGGCTGGGGGCCCCCTGGAAGCCCCGGTAACAGTACACACGCAGAGGTTGGTTGTCCTTGGTCATACCACCACCTGCTGGAGACTGAGCTACATGACACCCAGGGTACCCGACATGTGCTCCAGGATGAGGCGGCTAAGCTTGGTCACTCTTAGTCAGGAAGGGCATCAGGGCCACCCGGACAAACCTTTTCCCCTCTATATGCTCCTTTATGCTATGTGAGCACGTCTTACTGAAGCATAACTCCGCCCTCCATTCCTATTGCGCCTCCCTCCTAAATCCCTAGCCATAAGTCTAAATCCTAGCTGTAAAGCTGGAGAGACACTTATGCTTAGCATGGGGCCCATGTCTCCAATCATCTACTCGAATTCCCTGCCTCACCAGCTCCATCTTTTTCTGGGGACAGACAGCCGTTGTCCCCCATTATCATCAGCTTGTACGTTTGGAGACAGGAAGGGGACCATCACCACGTGGCTTCACAGCTCATCTCTCTCACACATTCCCCCCCCTCTAACTGAATTACCCCTGGTGCCCCACTCCCACCCCACGAGCTTGAGGTCACATGTCCATTGTCAACCATATGATTTTCAGGGTCTGATGCCCAGCCCGCCCTTCCCTGACTCATTTCAGGGTTCAGCGTTCAAGGTCCCTTTCAACTCCCTCAATGGCTTTCGGTTACTGTAGAGAAAACCCAATCTGATTATCAGGGACGTTGAGAAACCCCTAAGGAACAAGAACTGTTTCTGTTTTACTCTGGGTCCTGTCCCCGGTTCTTTTGTAGCCACTGTGGGGGAGGGGCTCTCCGTGTGTGTGTGTGTGTGTGTGTGTGTGTGTGTGTGTGTGTGTGAATAACACTGATGTCTCATTCCAGGATGCTGGATATGGTGTGTGTGTGTGGGGGGGGTGGTAGCTCTCTCTCTCTCTCTCTCTCTGTGTGTGTGTGTGTGTGTGTGTGTGTGTGTCAGGGTCCTGTAGATCCAGGATAGGCCATTTCAAGGCAGTTAATGGGAGCATTTGGGGGAATTTGAACGTGTGGTGACAGAGGGACCTGTTCAGTGGTGGTGAGTCAGAAAGCAACTGCTCTTGAGCTACAGCAGTTGGGAATGCCAGTGTGGAGGAGCTGTTGATTGAGGTGTTGGGTGTTTCCTGAGGCTTGCAGAATGATTATGATGAAAGGAAAACTCCCTAGCACTCCAGCCTGACACCATCCCAACCCCCCTGCCCCGTCCCGTCCTGCCCCAGCCTGACACCTCCCTGCTCCAGCTTGACCCCCCCCATTCCCTCCCTCCACTCCAACTCCCCCCTTGCCCCCTCCCCCCCTCCTGCTCAGATCCTAAAGTTCCCATCTGCTCATTCCCCCAGTCCCTCCAGGTTGCCCAGGAAACCATGGCTGCCTATCATCTGGCCCAAGAGACACCTCAAGCGATGATCTCCTCTCTGGACCTTCTCAGCCTCTGTAGGGGACATGAGAAAGAGCAGAGGCTGAAGCAGGGACCCAGCCCGCAGATGGGAGGCAGGGATGTGAGCGCTGGTGGGATCTTGTTATTGGGGCGCCAACGCTGTCACTCAGTGATGCGTTGGTACTCACTGAGCTCTCAGTGAAGTGCACTGTCCACATGTGAGACAGGCACTGCCATCCCTGTCCTCATGGATACCCCGTAAGGCCCCACGTGACAAGCACAAGGCTTCCCTAGGGGCAGCCAGCCTCCGGCTGTGGAAACCTCACTCCTAACCCCTCTCCCTACGTCTCTACTCCCTCATCACATCTTGCAAGTTAGTCCCTGTGATTCCTTTTGTATTCTAGGAAACAGAGGCCCAGAGATGTTACATCGGAGCTGATAAACAATAGATCAGAGATGGGAAAGGGGATATCTAGCCTGGGTTCTCATGGCTGAGTCATGTGACATTACAGATGAGCCTGGGTGCGGCGGTCCTCCACAGATCAAGGCCATTCTTGCTCTCTTTACTGCTTCTGGCCACTGGTTTCTGTTGCTTCCACATCTCTATCTCTTGACGTTGGTCCCTTCCCTGTCCTGATACAAGGATCTGTTGTCCCCCACTCCTTCCAAAATACACATTTCATCTATCTGCCCATCTATTTGGAAAAGGGAGGGGAACCTTAGCTGGCTCCCATTCTTTTTAGGATGGTGAATGGACTCCCTGGTGCTGTCACACAGAGCTGTAAGGGCCACCCCAGCCTTGGCTTGCTTCTTGGCACCTCTATGTCCCTGACTCCCATCAGCTGACACCATTCCCCCTTCCTTCTATGACACTTTCCTTCTATTGCCTTCACCAGAGCTGGCTGACTATGAGCCTAAGGTGTGTGCACACATCTGTGTGGGTGCGCACCCGTGCACAGGCCAGAAGCTGACATCAGTGTCTCTCATTGAGCCTGGAGTTTGCCAGTTCTGAAGATTGGCTGGCCAGCCAGCCTCAGTATCCCTGCCTCCCTCAGCAGGCTCAGGTATTACATGTGCACCTCGCTACATCCAGTTTTTAAACTCGAGTTCTGAGGCTACAAGCTCAGGTTCTCAGGCTTGTGTGCCAGTCACGTTCCTGACTCTCGGGTGCCTCATTTACTTTGTTGGCTTAAGGCTGTAGAAGTCTGAAGGTCTGGCCACATCCTGGCCCTTCTTTATTAGGTTTGACAACTTCTACACACCCCTCAAAATACAACTTCGATGCTTTGTGGACGCGTGTTCACAATCTTGCTTTTTTGCTTTTGAATCTTGTCCTTACGCTCCCTCAAGAGTGCTGTATCTCACTGTTGGTGTTGCGTGTTGACATACATGTTCCTCTCCCCACCAGACCCTGTATTCAAGAAGTTCTCAATGAGTGACACATGACTGGAAGACAATGCCATGCAAAGAGAAGTGTCTTCTCGATACCCTGGGCTCCAGTGTTGTTCTCCACAGCCAGGTTTCTGGAGGGCCACAAGAGACTGACCCTGAATTCCCGTTCTGCTGCCATCTACAGCTGAGCTGTGAGGCACAAGTCTCTCATGGGTTAATTTGCTCCCCCTCCCCATCTCTGATTTTGAGAAGTTCTGCTAAGGTCTGTGGTCCCATGTCTTGAAGGTGGGAAGGGCTGCTCATTCAAATCATGAAAGAGGCCAGCTCAGCCCTGGCTTGGAGGCTTTCATTTTGTATAACAGAAACCCGGGCCCTCTCACCCACCTCCTGTCCCTGCTAGGTAGACAAAGAGTGAAAAACAGATAGTTTGTGGCCCACCCGTCCTTCCAACGGCACCGGAGCCTGTTTTGAGCAAAACTTCTTAAGCAGTTTCCTCTCACACCAGCATTTCAGAGTTATTAGGGTGCTTTTTAAGTTGAGTAAAAAAGCAAGACTCTCTTCTCCCAGGACCAGAGCTTGCCCCGCCCCCTGTATCAAAGCCATGCGTTTAGCATCCCCAAACCTGGTTCAGGAGAGACTCTGTAGTGTCCCAAGAGCCAAGGAAGGCAGGTGTCTGTCTCCTTTTTGTGTCAAAACATTTAGACCATTAATGGGGCTGACTAAGGTCAATTGGGATGGTAGGATTTACACCATGGAAATTGGCAAGAGCTGTAAATTCAGACTCTTTCTCTATTCTGGGAGCCACTTTTTTGGAAGGTGGAGAAGGTCTTTGGTGGATGGTGTGGGCTCTCTGAGACTATGGCTGGGGGAGATAGATACCTGGGGTATAGGCTTAGGAAGCAGGCAGGTGGGAGGAGAAGCTGGAATAGATATTTAATTTTTAAAATGCACTTAGGCTGAGTCTATCTATCCATCCATCCATCCATCCATCCATCCATCCTTCCTTCCTTCCATCCATCCACACGTCCATCCATCCCTCCCTCCCTCTCTCCTATTAACACTCTTTAATTACACCCAAAACATCTGAGAGGCAGAGGTGTAAGAACAAAATTCTGCTTCCCATGAGTTCATAGCCGGCAGAGGTGGTCCCCACTATATACCTTCCACAGCTGGATCTAGATCCAGGGTGCGATGCACGCTGGGCAGGAGAGACAGATAAAGATGCTGCTGGCTGTGGTGTGGCTCGGAGGGGGGGTGTGAGGACAGCACCAGGGAACCTTCACTTTTTAAAGTCAACCCCTGTGGCTTTGAGGCCACAGTGCTGCTTTACTTGCTGGTGAGCTGAACTCTAGGAACTTGGCCTCCTCGAGCCCCAGCCGAGTCTGACTCTGCAGCTGAGATTTAAGATGTGTAACTGGGGTGTCTGGAGCTGGTCTAGCCACTCAGTGCCTCCCGGGACTCCCCTTGGCACTTTGCTATAGTAGACACTGAGGCTCGCCTGGTAGAATAGCTTGTTATAGAGAGGGCTGTGGTGTGTGGGCTTTGTTTTAGGTGTTGTGCTGTGCTAGGAGGTCTGGCTACAGTTTCTCTACTTGGAACGCCCCCGGGGCCACTCAATTTTATGTTAGTCATTCATCCTTTAACCTGCAAGAGGCGCAAAACCTGGGATGTGTAGGAGGGAGGGAGGAAGACAGAGACAGACAGACAGACAGACAGAGACAAAAAGAGGCAGAGGTGGCAGCTTGTATTTGTATCGCACAATGCACAGCACAGTTTCCATCAGTTCTCTCTCTCTCTCTCTCTCTCTCTCTCTTTTTATAATCTCGTGGGGATGGAGATTCAAATCCTGGTTTAACAGGAGAGAAAGGGGGGACCCAGAGAGGGAGTAGGGTGTCCTGAACTCTCTAAGGAGCATTTTCTTCGTCCCCAGAGGGGCCAGTGAACACCACCCATCACTACCAGATGAGAACGTGTTCTAGCCAGGCACCAAGGTCAGTCTGCCAGGCTGTTCATTCCCTGCTGCTTGGAAGGACCCAACTTTATTCCTGTATCTGTCTTGGCAACCGCAGCTGTTCCCTCCCCTGGGTCTGAAAGAGCAGGTACCTCCTCTCTCCAATGCCTCATCCAGTGGGATGACATCCTCTCTCCAGTGCCTCATCCAGTGGGATGACGTTCTTTGAAAGCAGCCACCAGTTCACACCAATTGCCGTGACTGCTCTGGAAACTCCCCCCCTCACAACCCCTATCCCCAGTGCATGCTCATTGCCCTAGAGTCTGGCTTTGTGTCAAAAGTTGACTTCTCTCACCAGAAAGCGTTCTTACCTGGGTCCATGGTGCTCTCGGGGCTGTAGAAATCACACAGGAAGGCTGTGCTCTTGTCTCTTGTCTGTCTCCAGCTAGCCTTGTCTGACAGGGAGGAAGTGGTAAGAGCCCCTTTTAAGTTGTTCCAGAAGCCATCCTCTTCCCTGCCCCTCCCACTCCTGTCCCACCCCTTAGAGCCTTCCTGGGCCACAAGGTATAAAAAGAGTGATAACCACATTCAGCAGTCATAGGATCCTGAATCACTGAGTCGTTTGCGGTTCGGAAAGCTCCCAGTAGTGCCTTGTAGAGTCTCAGTGAGGAGCTGCTTACATCTGTGAGTGCCAAGCACTCCTGGGTGGCAGCTGTGGGGTGAGGTAGGCTGAGGCTTGAGGGTCAGAGAGGCACTGCATCCTTCTCTTGGTTTTGAATAAAAGTCTCTCTTTCAGTATGAACTTGGTCAGCAGCTAGTGTCCCAGCAGCCGCCAGGCAGCCCCGACATCCACCTGCACAACCAGGGTGAGGTCTGTTGAACGGTCCAGCCAGCAAGGCTTCAATGACACAACCATGAAGTGAAAGTGTGAGTGTTCATTTTTAGTACTTAAGCTAATCAGCACAGGACCTAGATGCTAGATAGGAGGGTGCCTGGAGCCCCTAGGCTTTTCTCCACTCACAGAGGACATCAAGTCCAAGTCATTATTCAAACTGGTCCCCTAAGAAGAGATTTCATTTATTTATTTATCTATTTATCTATTTATTTATTTTGTTATTGAGACAGGGTTTGTCTGTGCCTTGGTTGTCCTAGAACTTGTTCTGTAGACCTGGCTGGCCTCGAACCCATGGAGATCTACCTGCCTCTGCCTCCCGAGTGCTGGTATTAAAGACATATGCCACCATGCCTGGCCTATTTTTATTTTATTTTTTGACTCTGTGTGACCACACCCACCCAGTTTCCCCTGCGGGGAGACTGATATATTTATTTGCACTTTCAATCGCTGTGCATGTGTGGTGTGTCCAGCGTGTGTACACACGTGTATGTGTGCATTCCTATGTGTGAATGTGGGAATTTTATGCCATTGCTTGTGGAGTGAAGACCAGAGACAACTTCAGGTGTCAGCCTTCTTCCATTCTGTTGTAGGCACCGTGTCTTTGTCGCGTGCCCCATTCTATACTAAGGTGCGCTGGCTCTCTGGGTGTGTGGACTCTTGTCTCTGCTCCCCGTCTCCTTGGGGGAGTGCTAGGATGATGGATGCTCATGCTACTGCCAAGCTGCTTATGAGGGTTCTAGGATTCGGACTTAGCTCCTCGTGTGTGTGTGTGTGTGTGTGTGTGTGTGTGNCTCGTGTGTGTGTGTGTGTGTGTGTGTGTGTGTGTGCGTGTGTGTGTGTGTGTGTGTGTGTTGGGGGGGGGCAATTCTCTGTTAGCTACTGAGCCGTCTCCCTGGTCCAAGGAGTCGGTTTAAAGTAAGCATAGAGATCATGTGGGGACTGTGGGTGGCCATTGAGTTCTAGAGCAAATATCTAAATATTCCATTTCCAGGAGAGATACCTGTAAATTTTTTATCTCTAGCTACTGGTTGTAGATAATTCAGTGAGAGACAGTACCCGACAGAGAACTCAGAATGACTTAGCCCTTCTTCTGTATTAAATAGTTAAAAACAGGGGGCTGGAGAGATAGTACAATGGTTAAGAGCACTGACTGCTCCTCCAGAGGTCCCGAGTTCAATTCCCAGCAACCACATGGTGGCTCACAACCATCTGTAATGGGATCTGATGCCCTCTTCTGGTGGGTCTGAAGAGAGTGACAGTGTACTCATATACATAAGATAAATACATAGTTAAAACAGTTGCCATGACAACATAACCCCTTAAGCACTCACTTAATACCTTTGTTCTGCTCTGCATATAGGGACTACATTTCCCAGACAGCTTTCCCTCTAGCTTCTGGGGAGAATTGGCCATGAGGTTATCCTGACAGGTAATGGAAGGAATTCATCTGTGTTTTCTTTCTTTTAAAAGACAACAGCTTTGGTTAGCTATAGTTCGTATCTAAATTCCCCTTTGAAAAAGATTCATTGATTTTTACTTTATGTGCATGAGTGTTTGCCTGAGTGCCTTTATGTATACCACCTGTGTGCCTACAGCCCGTGGAGGTCAGAAGACAGCGTCAGGTCCTCTGGAACTGGAGTTACAGGTGGTTGTGGGCTGATGTGTGGGTGCTGGGAACCGAACCTGGATCCTCCACAAGAGCATCAAGTGTCCTCAACTGTTGTGCCATCTCTTCAGTCCCCCACACTGACTCTCTTAAAGTGGACATTTCCATGGTGTTTATATAGTCACGGCGTTTATTCACCACGGTAAATCAGTTTTAGTCAGATCTCCTCTGCCGTTCTTCCCCATGATTCCCACGTCCTTTCCACCTGTGCACAGAACTGCTCCGATCTGCAGACCTACTCTCTTTCTGTAGATTTGCTTCTGTTGATTAATGCACATAAATAGACTCCATGTTACCTTCGTATCTGTCTTCTTTTAATTAGGTTCCTCTATATGGAGTATGTTTCAATTCTCCACTCTGTAGCCGAATAATATTCCATTGTATGGATATACCACATTTGTTGTATCTACTATTAGTTGGCTATTTGGATTGTTTCTACTATTTAGTTATCACGAGTATTGTAGCTATAAATATTCGTTTACAAGGTTTTGGGGGGGGGCATGTACCATTTGTTGTATTTAGTTTTTTATGCCTGCAAACAGACAGCATGACCAAGGTAACTTATACAAGAAAGCATTTAATTGTGGGCTTGCTTACAGTGTCAGAGGGCAAGTTCATATCCATCATGGTGGATGATGGCATGTCAGGAGGCAGGCAGGCAAACAAGGTATAGGAGCAGTAGCAGAGAGCTTTCATGTTGAGGCATGAGGGAGAGAAGGAGAGAAGGGGGAGGGAGAGAGAACTGTGTGCAGGCATGTGCCACAGTATGCTTGTTGAGGTCAGAGGACATCTTGCAGGAGTTTGTCTCCTCTTCCCACCAGGTCCACTTCTGGGATCAAACTCAGGTTGTCAGGCTTGCCAGCAAGCACCTTTACCCATTAAACCATCTTGCGCACCCCAGAACTCTATATGTTTTGTTTTAGTAATTATCTTATTCATTCATTCATTCATTAATTCATTCAAATATTTGACATACACTTATGTGTTAGGCATAGTGATGGACAGTACTGATCCAAAGACAAGCACACATGATCCTTGGCCTTGTTAAACTTACATGGAGTGTGTAGTCTGTTTGGACTGTTAAAATACCATGGACTGGATGACTTACACAACAGAAATATATTTCCTTGTGGTTCTGGAGGCTGGAAATCCCAAGGCAAAGGCCAGGAGGGTCAGTTTCTGGTGATATCGCTCACATACCAATTCTACTGAATCAGGACCCTACTCTATAATGTCATTTAATTTAAATAACTTCCTTAGATCTCTATGTAGCAGTAGTTAGCTAAACTGCTTTGTGCTCCTGATATGTCGCACCTGTGCACCTGCCCAAGAGCTATCTGGATTCAAGAATGAAACACACACACACACACACACACACACACACACACACCAATTAATTTTAAATATGTCTTGACTAGCTCAAAGGCTGGGCAGTTCTAATCTGCCCCATGGCTAGAACACATTTCCCTTTGGTACTCCTGGCTTAATGCCCTCTGATTCTATATTTTATCTTTGATGCTTCTGGGCTGTCCCTCCGGGGGCCGCATTCTTTCTCTCCTACATTTCAGGTGACTTTCCTTCTGCATCTCTAAATCTTATCTGTTTCCCTCCAAACCATGACGATGCTCTCTCCTTCCCCTCTCCCAGTTCCTAGCAAATCTACAGGTCCTGTTTCAGTCTACCTGCCCAGCCACTGGCTCTTTATTGATTGATCAAAAACCAACTGGGGACAAGGACCTTTAGTGTTTGGACATGCGGAATCCTGATTTGGGGGGCTGGATTAATTCAAAGCATTAGTACCAACCCCCCCAAAGCTTTATTTTCAAATCCAGCCATTGTAGGGTCAGAACTTCAGCATATGGTCTTTGTGGGTGATGGCGGTAAGGAGTATCCAGTCAACCACAGTGAAGAAGATAGACAAAGATGGACCTTGTTTTATCAACAGAGGGTTCTGGTGCAGTCCTGTAATCTTAGCTCTAAGAAGCTGAGGCAGGGGCTGGATAGAATGGCTCTGAAGTTAAGAGCACTGGCTGTTTTCCCAAAGGACCTGGGTTCAGTTCCCAGCACCCACATGACAGCTCACAACTGTCTATAACTCCTGATCCAAGGGATATATACAGTCAAAACACCAATGTACATAAAATAAAAATAAATTATTAAAAGAAGGAGAAGGAGGAGGGAAAGGAGGAGGAGGGCTGGAGAGATGGCTCAGACATTCAAATCACTGGCTGCTCTCCCAGAGGTCCTGAGTTCAATTCCCAGCAACCACATGGTGGCTCACGACCATTTGTAATGGGATCTGGTGTCCTCTTCTGGCCTACAGGCATGCATGGAGGTAGAATACTGTATGAAGAAGAAGAAGAAGAAGAAGAAGAAGAAGAAGAAGAAGAAGAAGAAGAAGAAGAAGAAGAAGAAGAAGAAGAAGAAGAGACAGCAGCTGAGGCAGGAGGATTGCCACAACTGGATCTGCCAACTTTACAGAGTGAGACTCCATGACCAAAAAACCAAGGAACACAAAGTGAGACAAATGATAAGACACAATTACTCTCAAACAATATGAAGAGAAATGGCACCTATAAATAGGCTCACCCTAATTTTGGAAAGGGCTCGGAAGGACACTGGTGATGTTTTATTTATGATGAACTAAAGTCTTCATTGCATTATTTTTTTTTATGGCTTTATATATTAAATGTTTCATGGTATTTAGGAAATAATAAAAGACAATATTGCATCACAACACTGCAGGAGTTAGCTCGGGGACAAACTTGGCATAGCTTAGGCACAGTAGGAGTCCAATCAAGACTCCTATGGGAGGAAGGGCACCTAGAGAGCTGAGGGAGTGATCCAGGTGAGGGAGAAAGGCAGTGGTGAGAAGAAATGCTGTGGTCAGGAGTTTCACTCAGTCAGCTTCAAAGAGGGCTGCTGAAGGTGGCCGTTTGGAGGGCAGAGAGCGCCACATAGTTTAACTTGGCCTCGTTTTAGAGCGATATGGCCTCTGGGCCAGATTTCTGGCTTTGATAACTGCCCATTGGCTAGGTTGTGGTTGGCACATGAGATAGCTTTGGTTTGTGTCTTTGACATGAAGTTCTTTGGGCTGCTGGGGTGTGTGATGACATGCTAGACTTTTCTTAGGCGCCAGTCCATGCCAGTCTGTCCATCCATCCATCATCATCCAGCAACTATAAACATCTACTCTGGGGAGTCTTGGGGGTAGGTACTCAGAATCTAGTGTCTATCTGCCATGGTCCAGGGCTTCCAACCAGTGACAAGTAACATTTCCAGGTTTCTATTTGGCTTCTGTATTTCAAGTACATTCTCCACTTCCACAAGTTCAAGGCCAGCTGGGGGCTGCAGATAGAGTCAAGTTTAAAGAGTAAGTGATTGGGACTCCATGACCTTCTCTCATGAAACCCTCAGGCTGCTGTGTTTGGTAACTTTCTGTTCTGTGGCTGTAGAAACTGAGACTTAGAAGTGATGTGACCTTTAGCTCCAAGCTAAGGGGCTTTTCTCCTTATGTCAAGCTAGCTCCTGCTGATGCTGAGCATGGCCCAAAAGGACTAAATCACGTTTCTCTCTCTCTCTGGAAGATGTTGTCACACACAGCTTATTGTCCTGTTCTCTGAGAATGTGTGTCATTGTTGTTTAGGGGAAGTTTTGCCCAGGAGCAAAGGTTTCAGAGTGTGAGCAGGAACCAGGAACCTGGAAGTCATCTTTAGGGGCCACGTCACCCAACCACCTCACTGATGTCTTGATTGTTCACAGGAGGAAAGAAAACTTAATTTAGTATAAAGGAACACAGAGAGTCTTGAGACCCCTGGAGAAAGTCCTTGACCTAAAGAGTCCCAGGAGAGGAGTGAGAGCAGAGGCTTCTGGATGGAACCAGGTCTGCAGAAACTTCCTATTGTCCTTCTTCCATAAGGCATTCAAATGCCACTTGTCCACTGATATTGCCCGATGTCTTCTAATCCTTCCCGGCTTGCAATTCAACTCGTAAAGTCTAAGACATACCCTTGTCTCTGTCCCCACCTTCATCTTCAAGCTCCTTTTGATTTCACTCCAGAATCATCAATGTGCTGACTCGTTTTATGTCAATTTAATACACTCTAGAGTCATTTGAGAAGAGGGAACCATAGTTGAGAAAAATGCATCCATCAGATTGGCCTGTGGGGTGAGTCTCTGAGGCCAGTTCACTGGGTGGTGCTGTTGCTGCTGGCCTTGGGTGAAGGGTTAATGACCTAAAAGCCCCAGGAGAGCTGAGAAACTCCGGATGGCACCAGGGATACACTGCTAACATCTGCAGACAGTTAGGAGCCGGGATTCTCCTGACAAGAAATTCACTAATGGATAAGAACCTCCTCCGTTGGCATTTACAGCTCTGAGACTTGAGGAAACATTCTGCAGATGGAATTTTCCAACCGCAAACGTTTCCTTTTCTGTCCTATAAAACCCTCAAATCCCCTGTGCCTTGGTTGACAGTCTTTTTCTCAGAGAGACCACTGCCCTTCAGAGTCCTAACAAAGGACCACATGCTTCCATCTGCGTCTGTGAAGATCTTCTCTTCTCTTTTCATGCATCTCCATCTAACAATGGATGATATAAGAAAGCAGGCTGAGCAAGCCAGTAGGCAGCACCCCTCCATGGCCTCAGCATCAGCTCCTGCCTCTAGATTCCTGCCTTGCCTTGAGTGCCTGCCCTGACTTCCTTTGATAATGGACCATGATATGGAAGTGTGAGCCAATCAAACCTTCCTGGACCAAATAGCTTTTGTTCATGGTGTTTTGTGATAGCAATACTAACCTTAACTAAGACAGTCAGTTTAGCTTCAGGACTCAGCAACCTTACATGTAGGTCTGGCATACATTTAGGGACACTGGAATTTGAGAGAGTCATCTCAGACCTTACCTAGAATGTTGCCATCCAAAAGAGCTAAGAACACAGTTCCCCATGCTAACCCTAACCCTGGCTAGCATGGGGAACTGTGTTTGGATGTTGATCATTTTTTAGGGTTCAAAGCCTCAGTGAGATCTTTGGTGTTCAAATGGGAAAGGAGCAAGCGATGTGAGCTGCCAGGTTCCAAGGAGGAAGTGTCAGTTGTTTTTTGTTTTTCTGCTGTTGCGATGAAAACACCTTGACGAGAAAAATTTAGGGGAGAAAGGGTTAATATGGCTCACAGTTCCAGCATACAGTCCATCCTGGCTGGGGAGTCATGGCAGCAGGAGCATGGGGTGGCTGGTGACATCACATTGATAGGAAGGAAACAAAGGGAGATGAACACCTGCAATCCGCAAGCTTTCTCCTTTTCATGCAGTCTAAGACCCAAGCCCAGGCCCTGGGCCACGGACTTAGGGGGCGAATTAGTCTTCTCATCCAAGTTATCAGGACACTCGCTCACAGCAGTGTCCAGGTGAGTCAAGTTGCACAAGGAGGATAAGCTCTAGGAGTAAGGAGAGGGGAGAAGGGCAGGGCACGGGCTGGCGGGAAGGCTAGGGTCGCAGCAACACCTGTTACCATGGCACGGATAGTGGTTTTTTTGACACGTGAACAGGGCAAGCACAATGCCTGGGCAGGAAGAGGCTTCCTGTTTTGCTGTGAGGGCTCATTGTTAGACAGTGAGAGGAGGCGTGTGTGTCTGTGTTTTTCAAGTTGCTAAGGTCCTGAGGAGAGGGCTGGGACACAGGTGAGGAGGGGTCTGAAGATGGTAAATAGGAAAGCAGGGGTGGGGTCTGTTCTTTCAGAGTTACTCATCTAAACTTCATACCGTTTAGGAGAGAGTAGAGCTGGCCCTACTGCCCTGTTGTCATGACAACTCCCAAGTTACAGCCCTGGGGCTTACCCAAGGTTTGTGTCAATGCTTTCTTGACCTCTAAGGTGACCTTTATTTTAGAGAGGTGGCAAGCCCCTTAGCTTGGACGTTTGGTTCTGGTGAGGACAGTAGAGGGGATGCTGGGATTGATCTCATGGCAAAGTGATGTGTTAGAAAGCCAAAGTTGGGACTTCCCATGTCCAGGGTGCCCCTCTGCACAGCTAGTGACTGACGTAGACACCCGAGTGTCTTGGCGCGTGCTGAAGCTTGGTCCTGTCTGCGGTGGTGAAGAGGCTCAGGGTCTTGGCTCAGCTCTCTGTTCGTCCTTCCCTCTTGAAGTAGGGAATAGTGGCTGTCCTGTCTGGTCTCCCCCTTTGGGGACACCACTGATCGTCTTCTGAAGACTCAGAAGGCCAATGATGCACATTTAGGAAATCTCCTGACCCCCTTCCCATCCCCCCATGGTAGCTGAAGGACTCAATGTCTGCTTCCTCCTCCCCAGCAACCTTTCATGGCATCCAAAGCTCCTCTCAGCTTGGCCCATTGAACTCTCTGGAGCTGTTGCCTGGGTCCTGCCAACTGCATCCGCCTTGTGCTCTAACTCTTCCAGGTCAAGGCCCTGCATTCTTTCATCTTTCCAGAGTTTTCCCATGCATTTTTCTCTCCGGTTCCTCTTCCCCGCCCTGTCATCTTTTAACCTGTTATTCAAGATTTAACTTAAGGGGCTGGACAGACAGCTCAGTAGTCCCTGCAGCACTTGCTGTTCCTGCAGAGGACCTAGGGTGGGTTTCCCAGCACCCACATGGCAACTGACAACAATCTGTAATTCCAGTTTACAGGGTGTCTTGATACCCTCTTCTGTTCTCCATAGGTACCAGGTATGCTCATGACACACATGCAGAGAGACCAAACACTCATACGATTAAAAAAAAAAAAAAAAAATTGAGCTCAAAGAGCTCCCAATTCTCTGAAGAATTTCAGAAGCCCCCAAGCCTACAGAAAGGGGACCCATTGTCCCTATCACTGTCTGAGGTTTGAGTACCAGTCTTGTCTCGGTATTCCTCCTCCTCCATACTGGGTCCCTTATCTTTTTCTTACATAGCACTTAGTATATTCTTGGTGCTCAACCAATAGGCACCTAGAGTTAAGCTGAAGTATATTTCAGTAGATTTGACCTCAAATAGATGCCACTTAGAACTCGCGAGGAAGTAGGCAGAGAAGGGAAACTCAGTGAAGAATATTTCCATGCGGGGTCATCGGCCCCGGCTTCCAAAGGTCAACATCCGTTTTGGCTAATGAGCCAAGCTCTCGGAGACTCTTGTTTTAAACTCCTCGTCCAAGCTTGGATGAAGGACTCAAAGCCTGGCCTTCATGGAGCTTCCAGAGGGAGAGGCAGGACACCCATTTCCAGGATCTGAGAGGGTGGGAAGTAGTACTTACTCCGTCACATCATTTCATCTCAGAACAACTCTGTGAAGTCAGCGTCGTGATGCCCATTCTAGAGATGAGGAAATACAGAACTAGAGAAGTTAAGGACTTTCCCAAAGGAGGCTCACAGGCAGTAGCAGCGGGCTGAGAATGGAACTCCCCCATCCAGGTCTTTCCCCCTGACACCATCATTAAACAAGGAACTCAGTTTCACCACTGACCGCCCCAAAGCTAAAAACACGCCTGCTGCCCCAATGCCCACAAAAATGGAAGCTCTGTGCGGCCCTAGTGTCCAAACCTTAGTTCCCATTTCTTAAGCAAAATTTGCATACGAGCTTCTGATTGGTGGAGGGTAGGTCACGTGCCTGTGTCTGGGCTGGACGGTTAGGCATTCTTGACTTCTTGGTGAAGAGGAATAATAAGGAAATTCCCTACAGAAAGTGAGGCTACTGGTGTGCCGCTTGACAGCCAGGAACATAGCAGATGGCTGCCACCCTGTCTCACCCTAAATGTCACAGCAAAAGAACTTAATTTATAAGCCTTAATATACTCCCTTTTGAAATTCCCACAGCTTTCTTAAAATGTGGTTTGGAGAAAAAAATTATTACATAATTTTAAAGTATAATTTACATATAGCAAACTTCACTCATCCAAGTATATTCTAGGACTTCTATCTCATTCCGCCTTCCTCCCCTGAATGCTTATAACTGTCTAAACACTACTAGATGCAAGATGCGCTTCTGTGGCTTCCTTACCTTGCTCTCCCCAGAACCCTTGAATTCCCTGTTTACACTTTCCTCTGCTCTCAAGCCTTGGGGAACTAGCCACCTGTCTCTCTGTCTATAGATTCCGGAACAAAGACTTTTAAAGCAAAGAAGAAGAGCAGTGGAGGAGATTCTGTTGTAAATACTAGTGTGTATGAGTTGAAACCCCTCCCAACTGCCCCCCCCATCTTGGAGTTTCGGGAAAAAAACAAAACAAAAACAACAGGTTATTGCAATAGATTGAATTGATCCAAAGAGTAATTTCTGTAAGCCTGGTGACACAGACCTGCACTTTGGAAATCTCAAGTACAAGGGTTGTCAGAACTACAGACTGAGTGTAAAAGTAGCTTGGTCAATTTAGTAAGACCCTGTCTCAAAGGAAAACTGAAGAAAGCAGGGGATTCTGGTTTGGCAGTAGAGCAGTTGTTTAGTTTAAAGAAGGCCTTGATTTCTACCCTGAGTACTGGGGAAAACTAGGGTGTAGCTTCCTCTCAAATATTAGGCTTAAGGCTTATCACAGATGTCTGCTGCAGCTCCATGTCATGGTATGGATTGTCATTTAGAGGGACAGGCAGAGAGAACATGCAGTGGATATTACGTCGGGCTCATGTTCCATAGAGGGACCCACACCTTCGAGAACATCTCTGGCTTTCTCCAGACTGCTCTCCCTTCTCACAGGTAGAAAATGGGCCCATGGTTTGTGTCATCCTGCTACGCCCCACTACACTCTAACCCCAATTATTCACTCAAGTTGTCTTGAGCCCCTTCGGGCCTACACAGGAGATAGCACAGCTGTGGTGTACACTGTAGAGTAAGCTGTGGCCTGTGGCTGCTGCTTATAAAAGTCATTTACAAAGCTGAGATACACAGGCTGCTGGGGAGAAGGAGGGGAGTGTGTGTGTATGTGTCTGTCTGTCTGTCTGTCTGTGTATGCATGTGTGTGTGTATGCATGCATGCATGCTTCTGCCACTATCAGGTGCAAGGAACTGGGGCCCTGTGACGCTTAGCTGAACTCTCCGAAACCGAGGGTCCAAATAAACCTTCCCTTCCCTAAGTTCTTTGTATCAGGGTGTTTTGTCACAGCGCCATGAAAAATAGCTAACGAATTATTTCATTTGGGTCGCTCAAGCACCCTGCCTGGTGTGCCTCTGGTCTCCAACTGGTAGGGGCAGTATCGTTTAGTGAATTCCTTAATGGGAGCAGCGGGGAGCTGCAAGGCCAGTGCGAATCTTCTCTGCATTTACTTCATCCCCTTTCCTAACAGGGTTCCAGGGGGAAAGCAGCCAGTCTTTTAAATGGGAGGTGGGGGGAAATTAAACCAAACTCTAAAATCCAGAACCTTCTGTGAGTGGTCCTATTTTTGTTTCAAAGCAGAAAAAGGCTAAGTACAGGAGATAGTTTGCCGGGGCAGAGCTAATGGAGACATACAGGGGAAGAAGGCATGGATGAATTCAGGTGAATTCCAGTAAGTTATAGGAGAGGGAGGGGTGGGGTAGACTGTGAGTTGGGGTTGGGACTCAGCACACCACACATACACACCCTGCCCCCGCTTTTAATGTATGTGTGTGTCTGTGCACACACCCATGTTTACGTGCCACAGCTCAAGTGTGGAGGAAAGAGTTTGCACCTTCCTCTGTGGGGGTATCTAGGAATCGAACACAGGTCGTCAGGTTTAGCTGCAATCACCTTTACCCACTGAGTCATCTCATCAGCTCAACTCTGGCTTTTGTGTCAGGCTGGGTTTCAAATCCAAGTCTTTGACACTCAGCACTTGGCTTTGACCAAGTCACTAAGTGCACAGAACTTCAGTTTCACTGTCTGTGAGAATGTAGCCCATACTAAGATTGCATCTTAGAAACACCATAGGGACAAAACGAAGTCCTGCTAGAGGACACCTAGCCTGGAGCAGGTGACCTGCTCCGTTCTCCAGTTCTCTCCCGACTCCTTACTTAGCTTGACACAAGCTCACTTTGGCACTATGTAGCAACAACTGAGAGCTCCAAAAATAAACTTGAATTAAAATTAAGATAGGTTCGGTGCTGAGGTCCCTAGCAGGCACCTCTGTGTAAATAGCAGAAGTGAAACGAGAGAGAGAAAAAAAGAAGCGACTTCATTTCTAGTATTAAGAGTATGTGGGCCAGCCATGGTTGAGGGGGCAGGCATGGTAAGAGGAAGATTTGGTATTTTTTTTTCGTTGTTTTTGTTTTCGTTCTGTGATAATGGGGGGGGGGACTCTCCAGGGACATCATGCGTCACAGAGCAGTGAAGAGGGGGTGGTGAGGGCAGGCATGAGCAGGTAGGAGAATGTCACCCTGTCACTGACGTCATAGGGCAGAACTGGGGAATCAAGAGAGCAGAAGTCAAGACATGGAAAGGGTCAGGTGACTGCCTTGCCTTTCTCACCTCCTGCTCTGGGGGACACAGAAGGGTGAGTTCCTAAACTGGATTTGCAATGAGTTTCTGAGGAAAAGGTCAACTTGGAGGATTTGTGTTACTCCTCAAAGGGCAGGCCTGCAGAGACTCAGGTGTGTGTGTGTGTGTGTGTGTGTGTGTGTGTGTGTGTGTGTGTGGTGTATGTGTGTAGGGACACAGAGACTCCTGGAGACGGAAGACAAGGATTGCCTCGCTTGAACACAGTCCACGAGTTAGTGACAGGCTATTGTTGTTGTTCTTAACAAAGTCCTTTGTGCATGTCTCCTACTGCCATTTTTTTTTTCTCTATGCTTTGTAGGTTCAGCAAGATGAAAGGAGTTTTCCCAAAGATCTCTGTAACACTGCCTCCCATTGGCTGACTCCTTTGTGTCAGACTGTCACTGCCCAGCAAGGTGGGTTCAGAATTGGAGGCCCAGAGAACACAGATCTCCCTGGCTTTCACCCTATCTGTGATTTCTGAAACTGTATGTATATATGTATGTATGTATCAAATGGGCACAATGACTTTAAGTCAATATTTCTTTTAAGGAGAACTGATTAATACAGAAGACACTCAGTCCATCAATACTGCTGCCATGCTTAGCATCTTCCTTCTAGCAGTCTCTGAGGTGACTTGAGGTAGAACGTGACCAAGCAAGAGTCTTCCCAATGGATGGAGCCATCTTCCCAGGCTCTAAAGCCAGTGTGGAGAAGCATAGATGCTCTCTGGCTCTGCCAGTAAGAATATGAACAGGTTCAACTGTTCTCAAGAGTGATTTAGTAAATATTCAGAAGTCTTAGAATTTTGTATTATTTTGGTCTAATTCTTTTCCTTTCTCCTAAGTGGTTGATGAATAGTTTTTCACAAAGATATTGATAATGTTATATTCACAGCAATGATTTTTTTTTAAATGAGACCAAAATTAAGGCAATATTAATGTGGACTTAGATAAATAAATTATGTTTTCTATACATTATAGAATACCAGGCAGCTATTACAATTGGTGGTGGAAGAATATTTGGGTTCTTCGTGTGTTTGAAACAGGGTTTCTCTGTGTAGCTCTGGTTGTCCTGGAACTCACTTTGTAAATCAGGCTGGCCTTGAACTCAAGAGTTCTGCCTGCCTCTACCTCCCAGTGCCTGGATTAAAGGTGTGCACCACCACCTGGCTGGTGGAAGAATCTTTGTTAATCAAATGAGAATGATGAGAACACTCAAGAAAAAAACAAAACAAAATAAAATAAAACAAAACAGTGTAATAGCTGGAAAGATGGCTCAGGGCTTACAAGTAATTGCTACTTCTGGCAAGAACCTGAGTTTGGTTCTGTGCACCCATGTTAACTGCCTATAACTCCAGCTCCTGCAGAGCCTGATGCCCTCTTCTGGCATCGGGAAGTAACCATGTATATAACCCCCTCCCACAAACATACACAAATAAAAATTATAAATCCTTTTTTTAAAAAAAAAGGATTATAATTGAAATTTTAGAATAAATTTAAGTTTTAGTCTTTTAAAAGGTTAAAAATAAAATAGCCAGTATAACACAGTCCCAACTTCTGTGGACAGACCCCTGGGAAGATGTCTGGAAGGATAAGAGACATGCAACGTTTTAACCCTTGATCCTTCTGGTTTTTTTCTGAGTGTTCTCAGTTTTCTATGATGAATATTTAGGATGCAGAAGACTTTGGTAAGGATTGCGATGTTTCAGTTTTTTTTTTTTTTTTTTTTTGAAAACCGTAGGGAGCAAATGAGCACATAGTAGGTAGTGCTAGGTGAGCTGTTGGGAAAGGAAGCCATTGGGTCCAACCTGGCCTACGTTAGAATCCCCATTCAAAACATCTACAGTGATTTCAAAGCCTGCCAGCCACTGACAGGGCTGTCCAGGCACGAGAGACCCTTCAACACCTCCAAGCACAAATTGCTTGGTTCACCTGGAAGGTAACTGTGAGTCTGAGGCAAGCTTTGGCTACACAGTGACAGTGAGTTCCAAACTAGCCCGTGCTCGCATAGACTGCAGTTTTTTGCGCTACATCAAAATATCTACTACTTGTACCTGTGTACATTTCATTTAAATTAAGTAAATTTACAACAATTAGCTTCTTTGAGACCATTCGGTAGTTGTTAGTGGCTACCATATTGGATGGAGCAATTAGAAATCGATGCTTCAATTTTCAGGAAGGAAGAGAGACGGGAAAGGCTCCTTTCAGGTGGTTCTCCTCTTCACGGCCCCAAGACTCATTCATGCCTAGTCTTGCCTGCAGAACAGGACCTGTACTAACCAATTGGAGAGTGTTAGGATGACTGTGTGCCTAGAGAGTCCTTTCTGCTTTCTTGTATCTGTCCCTGTCACCTGCCTCGAACACAATGTTTATATCGAATGTTTGATTTCAAGGATGCAACAGGACCGAGCCCTCTCTATCTGTTCAGCCCCATCTAGCTACCAGGAGAGCTGTTTACATGGAATCCAAGTTGCCTGCCAGGGGCAGAGCACGTTTTTCCACAGCTGCTGAGAAAGACAGAGTGAGTCAAGGCAGAATAACAAAAAGCCACTTCAAAAACACACCAGAAAGAAGTACGAAGCTGAGGCAATCACAGGTTTGAAACATCCCCTCCTCCCAAAGCCCTGACTAGAGAGTGTAAAAACAAGTCTCAAGGGAGCCTCTGGGCCCGACAGGTTTCGAGCCTCCTCGTGGTTGCTGACTTGAGAACTGGGCCTGTCCCTGTACTTCTGAGAGGAGCCAGGAGTTGATGTTGTGGGGGCTCAGAAACCTGAGTTCTGAGAACTGTGGGGCTGAGAGGGGGACAGTCCCTAGGTTCTCAGTGTCTCTGGGAAGCTGAGTGGTGGTGTCGGGGGACCTGTGGGAAAGGCAGGGCCAGGCTGGAGCTGAGTGGTGGTGGTGGTGGTGGGGGACCTGTGGGAAAGGCAGGGCCAGGCTGGATGGGCAAAGGTGTAGAGACTCCTCCTGACCGGTGAACAGCTATGGTAAGGCAGTGGAGTCCTGTCTCATCTCCAGCCTCTGAGGAACTTACAGCCCCAGAAGGCAAGGCATCCGCCCATGTAGCCTGTCAGGAATCTAAGGGCATAAGGTCACTCATATCCACGAAATTCTTCCTCTGCGACCTAATGTGTCTCTCTCCAACTCCATTTTCCTCTGTAGGGCAATAGAGCCCATTGAAGGGGAGCCTGGAGTTGGAGGTATTGGTTCAAGTCCCTCCGACTGTCATGAAGTTGCCATGAGACTTTAGGTAAGTTACTACCAAATGAACCACATCCCTTGCCAAAGTAGGGGCTAAGATTGTTTTTGTTTTGGTTTGGTTTTTCGAGACAAGAGTATCTCTGTGTAGCCTTAGCTGTGCTGTAAACCAGGCTGGCCTCAAACCTAGAACCTGGAGATCTGCCTGCCCTTGCCTCTCAAGTGCTGGGATTAAAGGCATGTGTGAGACAGGGTCTTACATGACTCAGACTGACCCATAGCTGCCTGTGTATTGGAGGATGGCCTCGAATTCCTGCCTTCACCTCCCAGATGTTGGGGTCACGGGCATGCTCAGTTACTTTGGGTTTCGAATTTCAGTTTTCTTCTTTCCTCTTTTGGAAAAAGGATCTCAAAGACGTAGCCCAAACTATACGTACCACTGGCCTTTGCCTGACCTGCGTGGTGCTGCCTCAGTTTAAAAGGTGAGATCTCGACCCTTGGGAGGTACAACAGTCAATCAGTCAATCAATTATCAATCAATCAATCAATGTGATCCTCAGTGTACCCCGGACATTTTAAATTTATCTAATTTAATGTATGGGTGTTCTGCTGCATATATGTAGCAGGCCAGAAGAGGGCATCAGATCCCCTTATAGATTGTGGTGAGTCACCATGTGATTGAAGGGCTGAGAATTGAACTCAGGACCTCTGGAAGAGCAGTCAGTGCCCTTAACCGCTGGACCATCTTGCCAGCCCTAGGAACACTAGCTTTTAATACTCTTCAAATGATGCCAACGTTCAGGCAAGAATCCTGATCCTCTCAGAGCTTCTCGAAGTTTAGCGTGTGCGGGAAATCAGCTGGTCTGGTACAGCTGTTTGACATCTGCAGTTCTATGATGCCTGCAATCCTTCCCTCCATCCCTGCTCCCCTTCTTCTCTGAGCGGGTGGGGGGGTCCCCCTGATAATTCCCCTACCCTAGCAATCAAGTTTCTGTGGGGCTAGGTTAATCTTCTTCCACTGAGGTCCAGCTAAAAGACTCTATCTCATGGACAGGCAACAGCTTTTGGGATAGCCCCTGCTCCAGTTGGGGACTTACATGAAGACCACTCTGCCAATCCAGCCTGTGTATACTCTATGGTTGGTGGTTCAGTCTCTTAAACCCCCCAAGGGTCCAGGTTAGTTGCCCCTGTTGATCTTCCTGTGGAGTTCCTATCCCCTTTGGAGACCGAAATCCTACTCTTTCATAAGAGTCCCCAAGCTCTGTCCACTGGTTGGTTGTGGGTGTCTGCTTCTGTCTATATTAGCTGTGGGGTGGAGCCTCTCAGGACAACCACACTAGATTCCTGTCTGCAAGCATAACAGAGTATCATTAATAGTGTCAAGGATTGGTGCTTGGCCATGGGATGGGTCTCAAGTTGGGCCGGTTATTGCTTGGCCATTCCCTTAGTCTCTGCTTCATCTGCTGTTCCTGCATTTCTTGTAGACAGGATAAATTTTGGGTTGCAAGTTTTGAGGATGGGTTGGTGTCCCTATGGGAAGAGGCCATTTTTAGCTGAGAGAGCTGGAAGGGTCCAGTCCACAGAGCACAACAGAGTGGCTTTCAAAGCTGTTCCCGCACCCACTTTCCTATCTCAGTCCGTCTCATCCTGTCCCTTGGCAAGTATGGATCATGTCCCCAGGCTTGCATGTGAGAAAGACCAAAGTTTAGAATTAGAGATTTTTTCCAATGATGAAGTGTACTGCGGGGCCTTAGACTCTGGTCTCACTTGGGCATGGAGGTGCTCACTTGGGATTCCAGCACTTGGGATCACAGGCAGGAGAATCGGGAGTTCAAGGTTATCCTGCATAGCAAGTTCAAGGCTAACAGGCTATATGAGATTGTCTCAACAAACCAACAAAAAAAACCAATAAAAAACAAAACCAAACAAAACACAACCAACCAAACACCACAGAAATGAACATTTGGTTTCTGTGTTGACCAGGTAGGACCTGGGTAGTATTTGAGCTTCCTGCTTTGGTTATACCAGGCCAGAGGTATCAAGCTGTGGTTAGGACGGGATGAGTCTTACAGGTGTTACCAAGGCAATTTGTTTCAACCCTTCCACTCACCCTCCCTGGCTTCCTGGACAGAAAAGGAGCTTTAGCTTCTCAGGACCCTATCTCAGAGCCGGAGACTCAGGTCTCCCAGATCCCCCACGTGGCAGCCTGTCAGAAGCCTGTCTCTGCTGCCTGCGTATTCCTCTTCTGACATCACTTCCTTTTCTCTAGGAGTGGGTAGCACATTCTGCCTTACTAGTCGTGCAATCTTGAATAGCACCACATGGAACTTACCTGAGGCCCGTGGCTACCAAGATGGCAGCCGCCCCTTGTTTAAAATGGCTGCCAACTCCCACCCCAGTACTTTTTTCTATGCTAATTCCACCCAGCTTGTTTCACCTCCTGATGCCAGGGCTACAAGATAAAGGTAGAGGTGAGAAAGAAAGGATACCATTGTTTCTGAGCCCCTACTCGGCCATAAGTCCCTGGAGCCAGGGACCGTCTCTTCTCAATCTCACGTCCCCAGTTCAAAAGACAGACAGAGAGAGAGAGAGACCTTAATGTTTGGCAGATGCGTGAGAGAAAGGTGACTGGAAAGCTTTTCTTGTTTCCCTGGCTGAACAAGAGCAGAAGTAGCTTTCCCACATGGCCCTGGGGCAGGAGATCCACCCGGCACAGGCTATAGATCCTGTAAAGGCCCCAGAGCCCCCTGGGTGTGGCTCCTGGGTAACTCTTCTCTTTTACCTATCTCCCTGGGTTGCTGACCCGCTCAGGAAGATGAGGTTTTTCTGCAGAGCCCTGGCTCCTTGCTGCACTGGGTGAGTTGTAGAGCATCAACCCAGAGGTCCCCATTGAGGCCACACAGTGCCATGGTCCAGGATGATACACTGTGGTACTCAGCAAGGAGGAACCCCCCTCCATTTTCTTCCTTTTTAGAGGGGTCGTCTACTGTAGCAGGAATTCTACAATTGTGTTCGGGTCCCTAACCTCGGGGACGAAAAAGATGAAGGGTTTGATCTATGTTGAAGGTGGATTCTCTTTCTTCACACACACACACACACACACACACACACACACACACACACACACACACACACACACATCAAAGGCAAGATACAAAATTCATGCACAGATACTGCAATTCGCCAGAATCTTAAATGACATTGTGTCACAGATCAAAGGACATTGTGTCACAGACCTGGACACACTCATGGAGAGGTGCTCATGACTGAACTTGTGTCCTTGGGTGAGGAAGTGCAGCTGAGCCCATTTCTGAAGCCTAACTCTTGTCTCATAGGTCTTAAAAAAAAAAAAAAAGTAGGTCGAGTGGCTTTCCTTGCTCCTGAGAGCTTTGTCTGGTGGGAGAGAGCTCAGAAAGAGGCAGAAGTTAGAAGAGGCCCCCATGAGACCAGCTCTGAATTCAGGAGGGTTGGGGCTGCTGTTAACACTATTGCTATTGACCTAACCTGATGGCTTTCTCTGTTAATCCATATATATTGACTTGCTTGAAAATGCCATTCACCCTAAGGGTGAGGGCCAGGGACGGTGGGGTGCAAGCTCCCATGGGAGCTATTCTCGCTTCCTTCTTCAGTACAAAGGCTGCCATTCTCTGTCAGGATTAGGTGTTTTGCATTAGAACTTGACCCAGGTTAGGAAGATGCTCTGCTGCTTAGCTCCATCTCAGCCCTGTTTGGGTTCTTCTTTGAGATGGGGGTTTTGTTTTGTTTTGTTTTGTTTTTTTCTGTATCCCAGACTGGCCCCTGAACTTACCTTGTATCCCAGATGGGTCTTGAACTTGAGATCCTACTGCCTTAGCCTCCTCTACACTGGGATTATAGTATATGTGTGTTATTAGACCCAGAGACTAGGTCTAACTAATTGATGGTGGCCCCAGATGCCAGTCTGCAACAAGATCTTCTGTAGCTATTTCTAGCCTTGGAAGTGGAGACCAAAAGATACCTGTAATTTGCTTAAAGCCCTGTAGAAAATTAGTGACACTGTTGAGGTTAGGGCTTCCCCCCCCAAAGCCCCCCAAAGAACCTAACATTATAGTATCATGTGCCAGCTTGTCTTCCTGAGAACTTCTGGTGGGCAAGTTTCTCTCTGTCTCTCTCTGTCTCTCTCTCCCCCTCTTGGCTTCTCAGCTCAGGTGCTGGTACGCACTGGGGCCATTTGAGGAGAGATGGGGAGAAAACTGGATGGCTGAATCCAGTCTGAGATCCTTCACTGTGGATGGCGCCAAGCGAGGCCTTGCCAGAGACTTAGATCTGACTTTTACCTTTCCAGGCTAGCTTAGCCCGCTGAGTCCTGGAGCAATGCCTGCCTGTTCTTTGTGGTTAGCAGCCCTTCTTTGCTGACTTACGTGGGAAGGATTAAGCTTGGGCTGTCGGTTCTAAGTGTGAACCTTGAATACTTAAACCTGGAAGGGTCAGCACTTGAGCCGGGCTTTGAAAGACGGGCAGTGTCTTTTGTGCAAAATACCACAGGCCTTGGGTTCAAACAATAAAGATTTCATAGGTGCGTTGGCATAAAGTTTAAAGTCAGTGTGTTGGTAATGTTTACTAGGAAGGCTTCTGTCCTTGCCTGTGTGTTGATGTCTCTACTCATGGCTCAAGTTATCTGGGACCCCATTTCCTTCTCCTCTTTCCTTCTCCTTTTAGCTCTGGGCCCTGCTCACTCCCATAGATTTTTTTTTTTTAATTTGTTTCTCATTACAGATAGTTGTGAGCCACCATGTGGTTGCTGGGATTTGAACTCACGACCGCTGGAAGAGCAGTCAGTGCTCTTAACTGCTGAGCCATTTCACCAGCCCTCCTTTACTTTTTGTCTATTTAAATAGTTTTGTATTCATGTGTGTGTGTGTGTGTGTGTGTGTGTGTGTGTGTGTGTGTGTGTATGTGTGCACTACTTGTTTGAGGGTACCTGCAAAGTCAAGAAGAGAGCATTGGATCCCTTGGAATTGGGGAGCCACCTCACGTGGGTGCTTATCACTGAACTTGGGTCCTCTATGAGGTCAGTAGGCACTCTTGACTGGCGACTTCTGTTTTCTCTCCTATGAGGACACTTGTCACATTGTGTTAGGATCCTGCACATAAACCCACATTTCCTTTGTTACTTCCTTAAAGACCAGGCCCCGGGAGGCAGTTACTTTTAGAGAGTTAGGACTTCAGCATGTAAATGTGGGTAGGAGGGCCACACAGTCTAGGCAGGCTATTTTTATTTGGTGTTTGTTTAATGGCAAAAAGAATTATTGCAGAACATTAAAAAATAGACAAAGGTGAGCAGGAGCCATGTAGAGATGACCATTTCTGACTAGTTTCAATATGTCTTCAAGATGAGTTTGTGCTTTGAGGCACTGTGGGCCTGTGACCTGACATTTTCACAGAGCAAACGCATCTGGAGCACTCCTCCTTGTCATTAAGTGTTCTTCTACAACATCATTTTTAATGGCTGCACAGTAGCCCATTATGAGGATATACTTAACCAATGGATGGTGGGCTCTTTTGCTTTATTTTTCTTTATTTTTTTACATGAAGGGATTCTGGTTGGTGAAGATAGAAAGGATGGTTAATGTGTGAGAGGGAAGGATACAACTCCAAAGGCTCAGTGTGATTACATGCTGTCTTAGTTGCTTTTCTGTCCCTGTGACAATATGCCACAACCAAGACAGCTTACTGGCAGCAGGGAGGCAGGCATGCATGGTACTAGAGCAGTGGCTGAGAGATTACATGCTGAAATAGCAACTGTAAAGGAGGGGGAGGGAGAGGGAGAGGGAGAAGGGGAGGGAGAGGGAGAAGGGTAGGGAGAGGGTAGGGAGAGGGAGAAGGAGAGGG
>NC_034603.1:66667903-66669818 GCF_900095145.1 Mus pahari
GAGAGAGAGAGAGAGAGAGAGAGAGAGAGAGAGAGAGAGAGAGAGAGAGAGAGCAAGCAAGCACAAGCTAACTGAGAATGGCATGGGCTTTTGAAAGTTTAAAGTCCACTCCCAGTGACACACCTCCTCCATCAAGACCACACCTCCTAATCCTTCCTAAACCGTTCCACCAACTGTGGACCAAACGTTCAAGCATATGAACCCGTGGAGTCCATTCTCACTCAAACCACCACATATGCCAGTCACAGAAACCAATCCACCGAGTTCTCAGAATCAGGCAGACCGTGTGTATAAGCACGTGAGTTAGGGGAGGGTAGAGGGAAGTAGACTGTGGAGGCTGCTGCTTCTGAGAAGACCTGAGAAGTCCCGAGAATGAGCCGGCTTCACACTTGATGTTTGACTAATCAGAATCTCAACTAGATCTTGCAAAGCTACTGACATCCCAAATGGGACTCCAGGTGAGACTGGCCTTGATGAACACGTCACCGCCTCCTCACCTCCTACCCCCACTGTGTGCTTGCACCTGCACATGTGCATGGAGGCCAGAGGTCACACTGGGTGCCAGTCTTCAGGTGCTCTGGTGCTCCTCGTATGTGGTGCTTTCTCAGCGAATCATCTGGAATTCACCCATACAAGGCTAGGCTGGCTGACTAGCAAGCTGCAGAGCTCTTCCCATCTCGGCCTCCCTCCTGCTGGGATGGCAAACACACACCATGTCTGACTTCTTACATGGATTCTGAGGATCAAACTCAGATACCAGTGCTTGCTTGCCCCCTCCCCCCCCCCCCCGGCATGCTGCTGCTATACTAGATGCTCTTGGTGACCAACAGTCACACTGCTTTTTCACCTTGCCCTGCCCGGCCCATTCTCTACCACTCTCACTGGGTGGGGGTGAGATCTTTGGTAAACACATCCAAAGAGAAGAGGATGCTGCAGTGGTTACTAGACTGTGAGTACTGCAGCATCTAGATTCATGGATGAGATAAGCCCCTGGGTATATCTAGATTGGGTTAATGGAGCTGGGAAGATCTACTGGAAATGTGTGGTACTGTTCCATGAGCTGGGGGTGCCTGTCTGAATAAAAAGGTGAAAGCCAGCCAAGAGTAAGCACTTCTCTCTTTGATTCCTGACTCCAGATGCAAATGTGAACAACCAAGCTCCTGCTGCCATGTTTTCCCTGCCTGATAAGACAATAGAAAGATGGTAAGGCCCTCTTGACCATAGGCTGAAATACATCCTTGCTTCCTTAGGGGGCATTTGTCCAGTATTTTATTATAGCAACCAGAAAGTAACGGGAACTTTATTAGTGATGAGTTTTCTCATGAAACCCTTGGAAGGATCCTGCAGGGAAGTTTTTGAGCTGAGCTGGGATAGCATTTTAGGGAATGAAGACATAGGGCGAAGGGGGCGATTGCACATGCCCACTCCTCACCCACTCTGTGGAGTGCAGCATGCCATTCCGAGCTTAAGCTTCTTCAATAGCAGAGCCTTTCAAGTTGTGCTCATGAAGCTGATGGAGTCTCAGGCTTCTCTTGTGCCTGTGCAAACTTGTGATATGATGGAGGAAGAGGTGCAGGGTGGGTAAGATGGATCAGTGGGCAAAGGCATTTGTCCTGCCAGCTTGGAGGCCTGAGTATGGTCCCTGCGATCCACGCAAAGGTGGGAAGAGAAAATGGACCGGACTTCCACACATGTGCCATGGCATGTGTATGCCCATATGCACATATGTGCATGTGTGCACATGCACATTTACACACACACATACACACATGCATACACACATACACACACACACACACACACACATGCTCCATAATAACTCAAAAATTTAAAACAAAGCGTAGAAATGTCAGTTACAATGTCATTTATAAAACAACCCATTCTCAAGGGAGAACATGACAGGTCTGTCTAAGTT
>NC_034603.1:66669943-66689901 GCF_900095145.1 Mus pahari
GTCTATCTATCTACCTATCCATCCATTCATCTATCTATCTATCTATCTATCTATCTATCTATCTATCTATCTATCTATCTATCTATCTATCCATCTATCTATCTATCTATCTATCTATCTATCTATCTATCTATCTATCTATCTATCTATCTATCCATCTATCTATCTATCTATTATCTACCTCCTACCTACCTACCTACCTACTTACTGTGTGTGTCTGTGTCTCTCCCTGTACGTACTTGCCACAGTGTGCATGAGAAGGTCAAAGGCCAACAGGCTTTGGGAGTCAATTCTCTCCTCCCACCAGATTGGTCTGAGAACTTGAACTCATTCAGGTTCTCAGGCTTAGTGGTGAGAGCCTTCATCCAATGAGCTAACTTGCTGGCCCCACCACATTCCTTTTTATTGAACAAATGCATCAAAGGGAGGAATAGATTTATTTTAACTAAGACTAGTTGGGAACATCGATGAATATTCATGAATCTACATATGGCCCAGAAGACCAAGATCTATGTTTTGGGACTTTGTTTTTTTTTTTTTTTCCATGTGGAGTGGCTTTTCTCTCCCAGCTGCAGGGGAGAGAGAGGCCACCTTCTGTAGCTCCTTTTTGCGATGCTTGAGTTGATGATAGCTTGCTTTGGGGAGGCGATTTCATCAGTTGGCATTATAAGGACAGTAGCAAGGCCTGCCAAGTTCAATTTCCTGGCAGGAACAGAGGAAGAGGAAGAGGAGGTGACATTAACTGAGCGACAAGGGCCTTGTCGTGATTTATGTTTGGCACCGCTCCCTTTGACTTTCCAGTGACTGCAGGACTGTGAGGTTTCCTTCTGGCAAAGGCTTTTACTGGCTCCCCTCCCTCCCGAAGTGGGTCTGAAAAGGGTTATGTAAATGACATGCCATTTTCAGAAGCCACCAGCTGCCCCCCACCCCAGCATGGTTAGGATATTGGAGAAGTTAACTCAGGAAGGATGTATTTCAAGCCTTGAACCAATCCAAGCCATGAACATCCGGTTAAGATCGGTTGCTATACACAAGTCATCATTTTTGCTATACACAGCATCATTTTGATTGGCAGAAACTTCTGCATTTTATAGCAACTGTTTTCCTTCATAGAACCATGCTTCATGCTCACCTCTGTAGGAAGCCTCTTGGGTCAGGTCTCTAGGATGACACATGCATGGCCCCTGGTTTTTTCTTCCCTATCTGCGGAGAGCCATGCTACCCAGGAAAGTAGGGGCTGCCTAAAGAGGCACCCACATCCCACAAGTCGCTCAGCCTGGCAGCTCCCCACGCTCACATCAGTCCTTACAAGAGATGGGTTTATGAGGACTCCGAGTGGAAAACGAGACAGCCAGAGTTACAAGTGACATCTGTGAGGAGAAAAGAGGCCGATGACACACCAAAGGTCCAGCGTTGGTGAGGTGCCCAGGGTGAAGTGGCTGTCAGGCATCCCCGAAGCTTTTAATAATGCAATCTGCTCCCGTTAAATGCTTTAAATTAAACTAAGAGGTCAGTTCCACTCAGTGGCAAAGGTTACCGTCAAATGATGGGGAGTGAGAGGCAGAGGGTGGTGGTTTGAAGGAAGCGGCCCCCACAGGCGAAGGGATCTGAACACTTGTTCCCCAGGGAGTGGCACTATTGGAAAGGATTGGGAGGTGTGGCTTTGTTGAAGGATAAGTGCTACTGGGCGTGGGCTTTGTGGTTTCAAAAAGCCCAGCCTCCCCCTCCCCCTCCCAGTTTCTGCTGTCTTCGCATCTAGAGGTAGTGAGAGATCGAACCT
The DNA here is from genome assembly GCF_900095145.1 of Mus pahari. Classification (NCBI taxonomy): domain Eukaryota; kingdom Metazoa; phylum Chordata; class Mammalia; order Rodentia; family Muridae; genus Mus; species Mus pahari. The sequence continues at coordinate 66,671,724 of NC_034603.1, forward strand.
TTTAAGTTCAGACTCCATTTTAGAGAACCTGACTGAAGTTTGAATTCAGTTCACCTAACAGGTCAGTACCTAGCATTAGTTTCCAAGTTGCCCCCCAACAAAACCCGAGCCTAGCTCCAGTTTCTAGGCTAACCCCAACAAGACCTATGTCTCCAGGTTAATCTCTCCCAACAAATCCAGCGTCTCCAGGTTAATTTCTGACGGGCCTGCCCTCTGCCTGACACCCACCAATGCAGAGAGAAGCAGAAGTTAAGCCTATGCTCTGACTCCCAGCACCAGCCAATGATGCCAAAGGCCAGAGTAGCTCGCCAATTAGATGCTTGCCAGGCTAGAAACACTCACCCACCCCACGCTTGCTGCTTTCTATAAAACCTTACCCCAATAAATACTCGGGGCTCCTCTCCACCAAAACTATCCTGCATGTCAGGGATGGCCTGAGCCCAAGCTAGGCCAATAAAGGCCCTGGTGTGATTTGCATTGGATTGGCTCCTGTCTGGCCTTTGGGGGTTCACTCACACTTCCTTGACATTACAGTAGAACTCTCAGCTTCTTCTCCAGCACCATGTGTGCTTCTGTGCCACCATGCTCCCCAACCATGATAATAATGGACGAAACCTCTGAAACTGTAAGCAAGACCCAATTAGATGCTTTCCTTTATAAGTCACGGTGAGCAAGACACAGGTACCATGTCCTCCAAATGTGCCCTGGACAGTTAAAATCAAGCCCTTTCCCCCCTCTAGTTATGTTTCAGGGCATATTCATCTCTCTCTGATTTTCTTTTTATAGTACTGGGGTCAGAACTCAGGGTCATGCACAAAGCACTCTACCATTAAACTACTTCCCCCATCTCTTATTATTGAAGAACACAGGCTCCTTTACTTTTTTTTATTTTTTATTTTTGGTTTTTCGAGACAGGGTTTTTCTGTGTAGCCCTGGCTATCCTGGAACTCATTCTGTAGACCAGGCTGGCCTTGAACTCAGAAATCTGCCTGCCTCTGCCTCCCGAGTGCTGGGATTAAAGACGTGCACCCCCACGCCCGGCTAGAACACAGGCTCTTGAAAGAGAAGGTATTGAGGTTTTGTCTTTACTGTCTATGGCAATGCTAAGTGCAGGCCCCTAAGACCTGGAGTCTGCATGTAGCCCCTGGGACCCTGCCCCCAAATTAATTCTGATTGGTGAATAAAGATGCCAGTAGTCAATAGCTGGGCAGAAAAGACATAGGTGAGGTTGAGGTTGGGGGGGGGGTGCAGGTTTTGGAGAGGAGGACCATGAGGAGGAGAAAGAGGAGGAGACTCGACTATTGAATAGAAGAACGTGGAGGAGAGGAGAAAGGAGAGTCACCATGGGTTAGCTGAGCTATAAAAAGTATGGCCATGTGGGCTGGCCAGTTGGAACTAAGAGCATCCCAGATGAAACTTAGTAGTATCGATAGGAAAGTAGATTCTAACAGCATGGAGGGCAGGCAAGTGCTTGCCTACTGTACTGCCTAAGGCATATTAAAAATATGAAGGCTGTGTATGCCTTTCATCTGGGAACATAAATGGTCTAAAGTGGGGAGGAAACCCTGGGACAGAATTTTTAATATTTTGTACTAGAGAAGGTGTCACTAAATGTTTAAAATCCTGGAAGGAGCTGGCCCAGGCTATAACCACTTGGTATCTACACCTATATCAATCCATTCACCCATCCATCCATCTACCCATTCATATACCCATCTATCCATCCATTTACCCATTCATATATCCATCCATCCATCCATCCATCCACCTATTCATCTATCCATTCATCCATTCATCTATCAACCCATTCATCTATCCATTCATCTACCTACCCATTCATCTAACTACTCATCTACCCATTCATCTCTCCATCCACCCACCCACCCATTCACCCATTTACTCATTCATCTATCCATCCATCCATTCTCCATCCATCCACCCACCCATCCATCTACCCACCCATCCACCAATTCATCCATCCATCCACCAATCCATCCATCCATCCATCCATCCACCCATCCACACATCCATGCACCCATTCATCTATCCATCCACCTACCTACCTATATATCTACTTACTCATCTATCCATTCACCCATTCATCCATCCATTTATCTACCCATCCATCCATCTACCCACCCATCCACCAATTCATCTATCCATCTACCTATCTATCCATTTACCCACCCATTTATCCATCCATTTACCCATCCATCTATTTATCCATCCATTTATCCATCCATCCATTTATTCATCCATCCATTTACCTATCCATCCATCCATCCATCCACCCACCCAGCCACCCATCTACTCTTTCACCCATTCATCTATCCATCCACCTATTCACCCATCCATCCATCTACCAACCCACCAATCCACCCATTTACCCATCCACTCTTCCACTGGACATTTTCCTAGATTCTGTTCACTAATATATGATATATGTTCATCATTGGGGACATCAGGATAGAAATTGACCAATTTTTTCTGCATCCCTGCCATAAGTCAGGTTATGAGGACATATATAGACCACATCTTTAGGTAGAAGACACAAACATGTAACATCTCTCTGTAGTTGGAAGTAGAGGTTTGACAAAATTGCATCTCAACATTAGGGTAGCCATTCATCAGATTGTTGTAGTTCGTGTCCAGCAGGTGATGAGGCTTAGTGTCTCTCAAAGGTGAGCCAGGGCCACTTTTTAGCCACAACTCATGGCCTTCACACTGCCCAACCCCTTGGGATGTGCCCTGTCTTTTGAACTTTGTTAACTCTGAAGGATCAGTACACAGTATGACTTTTTTTATGATTCTCAGTAGACAGGGGAACTCCTCCCTAAGCTTAATGATGTCATTGGTGCCAATCTTGCTGGAGTTACAGAGAACCCCTATTATTTTTTTTTCTATTGGTTCTTTAGTCTGGTTTCCCTGGGACCCTGTTGCAAAGGAAGCAGGCTGGGGGCATTCCTGGGTTCTCTGTGCAATTGAAAGGCCAGCACAGCCATACTGAGAACCAGTGGATGGTAGGCACAGGTGGTTAGCATAACACTGGGGCCAATGTCTTCACCAGGGCCATTGTTATCAACTGTCACTCTCCCTTCCTAGAGATCTGCTTAGGGCTGTAGTGGAGTGTTAGACTGGAAGGCCTTTAGTTTTCTTCTAACATTGTTTCTTCTGATTCAGTGATTTTGTTTGTTTGTTTTGATTTTGTTTTTCAAGACAGGGTTTCTCTGTGTAGCCCTGACTGTCCTAGAACTCGCTCTGTAGTCCAGGCTGGCTTTGAACTCACAGAAATCTGCCTGCCTCTGTCTCCTGGATGCTCAGATTAAAGCTTGGGCCACCACCGCCCAACAATCCAGTGATTTTTTTTTTCTTTTTTTAAAGGGCCTTGTTATAGGACCATCAGAACCCAGTTTTGCGGAGGCCTTCAGAAACTCTTAGCGGAGAATGGAACTCTACAAGTGTTGTCTTGGTTCTATTATGTCAGCTGTGAATCTGTAGGATTTTCCCCTTCCTGGGCCTGAGACAGAGAAGAGGAAGTGAGAGCAAGAGGGGAGAGTTCTCTTACAGTACCTGCTACAGTACAACAACAACCAAAACCCCCTTGGGTTCTAGGAGCATTTAGGGCTTTTCTGTAGCCTGTTCCCCCATTCACAGCCTTTCTTATTTGGTCCTTAGAGCTCCCCCAGTGGAAGGTAGACTTCTGAGCTGCCCAAATTTTATTCTTTTTGTTTCAGACAGGGACACTCCTTGGGCTGCAGGAGAGGGTTCAGGTCTGGCCATTTGGGAAGGAGGGAATGATGTAGTCTGGGGAGATGCTGGAGTTTCTGAGATCTCTTGCAGGACCATAAATAAGAGGTAGCATTCTCAGGGCACTCAGATTGGGCCCAGATAATTAAGGAGGAAGAAAAGCCACCGGGACAGGTTGTCAACTGCATAGGGACCCAAGGCCGACTAAATGCGGACAAGAACCAGCCTTATACCACAGCTCAGTCAACGCCTGCAAGGCAGTTCACAGAAGGCTTGAGGGCATTTGCATAAGGCCACAAACAACTGGATGCTTCTTGTCCATCCAGTCCCCTAGGACATCAAGACAGTCACTGTCGGGGCTGGCGAGATGGCTCAGCGGGTAAGAGCACTGACTGCTCTTCCGAAGGTCCTGAGTTCAAATCCCAGCAACCATATGGTGGCTCACAAGCATCCATAATGAGATCTGACATCCATTTCTGGTGTGTCTGAAGACAGCTACAGTGTACTTATGTATAATAATAAATCTTTGAAAAAAAGAAAGAAAGAAAGTCACTGTCTCAAATTCTCCACTGAATGCCTATCTCAGTGCTTAAGGCTTCTCCCCGGGGAAGGCAGCCCTTGACAGAGAAGGACAGGTTAACCTAAAGGAAAGAGACTAGCGGTGGAACACAGAGCATGTATTAGCTTCACATACTTGGAAACATGGCTCTGGGGTCAGAGGTCATCATTTTCAAAGGTCACTGTTCCCCTCCACTCCCCATCATTCACTCCACCGTGTACCAACAGAGACAGAAGTCACTGGCACAAACCTGTGTAGAACCTTTCTGGTCTCACCCTAAAAATTAACCCTCCTCCCAACCCTGCAGGCTTGGCTGATTTCTATAACATCCTGGCCCATTTACAAAGCTTTCTGTGTGCTCCCCAGGCCAACAAACTGACCTATCATTCCCAAGTGCCTTGGTTAAGTGTCCCCTGAGTCTAAAATCCTGACCCTGTGAGACTTTGGCTCTCCAGACCCTCCGGTGGAGTTTGCTATGACAACTCCCTCCTACCACTTCTTTCACCCCCTCGTCTTCCCCAGCACAGAAGAGCAGACAGGTTGTCAGTCACGATTTGCCTTCCGTTGTATGCAATTCAGGATTTGCTATCAGTGTTGCAGAGCCAGGGAAAGGGGGAAAGCTCTGAGCAGCAGCAGCAGCTTTGGCCCAGCTCCCAGGAGAATAGTGAAGACTGAAGAAGGAGATGAGAAACCTTGGGTAGCTCTCACCTGTGTGGTCCTGTGAGGCAGGGCAGGCAAGAAGGGGTATGAATGTCCCTAAGAGGGATGGCTGGTGGAGAGTTCTTAGAACTGGGCCCTACTCTCTTAGAAACCAGAGAGAAGGAGACGGGACAGGGCTAAGCTGGAGCAAGAGGAGAGAAATGGAGGGGAGGAACCTGGGAAGAGCTCTGGTTCTCAGCCCAGACTGAATCCCACCCTTGGAGCAGTCATCCTTCCCAGGAGGCCCAGGGGCTTGTCTTGGACCATGAGTGGGGAGGGATCCCGAAAGAATGACAAATGGCCTCACACTTGACCTTTGTCCAGCAGAGCGTCTGGCACCTCTTCTAACCACTGTGACCTCCTGCTCCTCTTCCAGTTCTGAGATTCCAAACCCTAACCAAGCCCAAGCCCAAGCCCAAAGGAAGTAAGAGAGAGCCACCATGATGTGTCCTTCGGAGCCAGTCCCATCTACAATCCATGTCACAGACCCTTATTCTCAATACAACTAGGCCACAGCAGAGTCTTTCCCCAACAGTGACACTGGAATGTATAAATGTGACACTTTGATATGATTCATCCCTACCTCCCACTCCACCCAGGCTTCCGGGCTTTCAAAGATGTTCTGACTCCGAATCACTCTTTTCCAGTGCAAAAGCAGAGGGCACTGGACTGGGAGAGGTGACCCTGGGAGCTGGCCCTGGTGCTCCAGTGTGCAACTCTGAGGTCCTGTAGCCACCTGGGTCCTGTCATATGCTCAAATAGCTCTTCAACTAGACAAAGCACAGGGACCATATCATACTGGATCTCATCGGTGCCAAGTAAGGCTCTTGGCAGATACTGAATATAATGTTGAATGAATGAAAGACCAATGATTAACGGCCCAAAGGAAACTTCTAAGTTACCAGCCTCCCTGCTCAGCCTGGGCTACCGCGGCTGACACAGCGTTCTGCTCCAGTGACTTGAGTCAGAAAGTTCCCATTTTCGTTCTCTCTTCTCATTTCAACCGTAAAGATGAAGGTAGGACCGCACAGGTCCCTACCCGATCCCTGCATATAGCTTAGGTTCAGCTTTATTTAGCGAGATGACCAACTTGTTTCAGTTAGCCCAGGGACTTTCCCAAGGTTGTGTGTGGTAAAATGCCCTTCCTCAATCTCAGGCCGAGTGCAGCCAGTTCTTGCCAAACTCCTGTAGGGGGCGCTGGAGGCCAAGCAGAAGAGGCGGCTCTTAACCTGTCACAATTCCAGGTGGTTTGTAATAGCGCATCACAGGCGCTGCCAGCCCTGGGGGTTATTGCTTCTCCCCTTAACGTTCCCACCAGGAAGTGCTGCCAGAGAAAGGATGCTTGCAAACTTCTCTGGTCCCGCTCCCCCCTGGCGCCTCTCTTCCTTCTTTTTTTGAGACTGGGTCTCACTGTGTGGCCCATGCTGGCCTGAAACTCATGTGGCCCGCCAGGCTGGCTTCAGATTCACAGCAGTCTTCCAACCTCAGCTTCCAAGTGCTGAAATCGTTCAGTATGAGCCACCAGGCCAGGCTTACTCTCCTTTCTTGATCCTAATGAAGTAAAATGCTTGTAAATAAATTGGTTTGTTGCAGGCTACCGGGCTTCCAAACGTTCTTGTGCTAACTATCCAGCATTTCAGCTGCACTGACCTAGAGCAACTTAGACCAGGAGTGGAAACGGTGATTTTGTAAGCAGGGGAATCTCTCTCACCCAACCTACTTTAACCCTTTTGAGTTCTTGCCTGGATTTCTGTAACAAAAGATAGAGTAACAAATCATGCAAAAAATGTAAACTTTTTTTTTTAAAGATTTATTTATTTATTATATGTAAGTACGCTGTCTTCAGACACTCCAGAAGAGGGCGTCAGATCTTGTTACAGATGGTTATGAGCCACCATGTGGTTGCTGGGATTTGAACTCCGGACCTTTGGAAGAGCAGTCGGGTGCTCTTACCCACTGAGTCATCTCACCAGCCAAAATGTAAACATTTTATAAAACAGTAGAACCTTATAAAGAATGAAGACTGTATGCAAGGGGGGTGGACCACTCCATTAAGGGAAATGTTTTGGTTGTGAATAAGGGAGAGTGAGTGGGTGTCTGGGAGAAGGGAAGCCTGGGGAGGTGAGGAGAGACGGTAAGCGGTAAGCCATTCGGGAGGCTTTGTGGTGTCTAACAAGTACTAGGAGAGACTGAGGGAGCGGGAGGCAGGATGGGCTTTGATGTGCAGATAAGTACTGCAGGTGTTCTCATCAACGGAGAGCCATTTCCCTTCTGCCAGAGGCAAGGGAATGATTGAGGACTGCTGGCCTCTACCTAACCACCAGAAATCCTTCTATTGTCCGGCTTGAGCTTCTTTCTTGACACACGGGATGAGAGACCTAACGAAGACCCCAGGGAACAGTTAGGGTGTGTGTGTGTGTGTGTGTGTGTGTGTGTAATAGGTTAGTGGCAGTGCAAGGAGAAGCAAAACTGGTGTGTAGGGGAGGTGGCAGGCCAGTTTAACCCATTTCCTCATGTCCCTCTTGGGGACAAGGATGGCCTCTTCCAAAGCCATAGGGAGGACTCCTCTTGGTGTTGTCTCGAAACTTGGTTCAAGAGGAATGCAGAGAGTCCATTTCTCAAATTTGATCTACTAAAATATTCAGTATTTGGGGGACGTCACGTTTTTAATTTTTTTTTTTTAAAAAACCTCTTGTGGAGCACCGCCAACTCCACCTGCAGGTGCTAACACTGCCCACTTGGTGAAACTGCCTATGCCTCGCCTGCTGCGAGGGTTCTGCCCAAGCTACGGACACAGTTGGGCTGACTGCCCTATTCTAAGTCCAAGTGGTGTCACTCATCCTAAGTCCCTCTCACACCTGGGGCTGGGAGTCGAAGGCTGATGCTCCACTCTGTGGCAGCTAAAACTTAAATTCTGTCCTGTATGAAGACTGACCACTGCCCCCCAGCGAAGCCATAGAGACCATAGGAGCCCAGGATGACCGTCTAGGTAGCAGTAAGTCTCTGTCATTTTAACTGATACATTATTTGGTTTCTATAACTTATCCTTCTCAGATTTCTGAGGGTGTTGGTAGCTTCATCGATTTAGCAGCAGCTACTTGGCCAGTGCACTTCATAGATAAAAAAACCAGGACTTACTTTTCTAGAGCTATTAGGTCACCTGATTCAAGAGACGAACCAATAGACAGGTTTGCCTACTAACAAACTTCATATTGAAGGATACACGAGTTCCAGATGTGGCTTTTACTGTTTAAAGGCACTTGCTTTGCAAAGACTGCTCTCAGTGATCAACCATTGATATAGGTATACTGTGACTTTATCACTAGGCTGAAGTGGAAACTTAAGGGTTCTTCAGAGAATCAGTTATGTTGACTGGTGTTTTGCTAGGGCAAACACATGAAGGTATTTTCCTGAAGAAGACACGTGTGAAAGGCTAAGGCAGACTCGGGAAGGGAGGTTTCACTGAAGGAGACACAGGAGAGAGGATGTTCTGCTAAAGCAAGCGTGTGAAAGGACACGCGATGAAGGGTTCTTCACTAACAACACACATGTATTGGCCTGCCTCACACTGAGTAGCTGAGCTGCATTTGTCAGAACTCCATGAAGAGAAACACATCCAACAAACTTGTGGTGGTGTGCTTCGGCTCTCTTGCTGCCTCCGCAGCCTCGGGCTGATTGGCAGAGGGATGTCAGCTGGGACAGACTTGCGTGTGCTGAGCAAGACACGTGGTGCGACAAGACCCGTAGAGGACACATGATGATTGGAGGGTATAAATAGGACTCAACGGACAGTGACAGGGGCTGAGCTAGGCTTGCTCACAGAGCTAGCTGTATAATGCTTGTTGGTCTCTAGTATTCTCTAATCTTCGCTTCCCTGAGAGAGGCGGAGGGACGGCCAGAGGACTTCCGGTGGCGTTTCTCTTGGTCCTCGCTGCTGCTGACTTGTGCAGAGGCTGAGGCCTGGCTGTCTCTGCTGGGTGGTGCCACCGCAGCTGGTCAGTGTTTGCTATCCTAACTCTATCGAACTGGACTGCTGGTGTACCCGTGAGGCATTTGTGAGTGGATCCAGCTGCCACTGCTAACCTGTGAACTGAACTGCCGATTTCCAGACAACACAGATGAGAGTTGCTCCAAAGAACCTTTCTAAACGGGTCCATCCCCCACTCCACCCCCATATCCTTTCTTTCCCACTATCTCCAGTGGGTAGTTGACGACAAGAGAGGTTAAAGCGTTTAGGAACCATTGTTAATGCTTTTTCTACAATGTGGATTTCAATGCAGATTTCAAACAATGGTCATGTAAGGTTGTGAAAGTCATAACTTAGGTCCACCTTTCACAGGTCAAATGGACTCCAGATAGGTTCTCCTGTCAATCAGTGGCCTATGTTTCCCCGCCTGTTGACTATTCCTGAAGGGGAAGTTTCAAATATAAAAGTTTCTTTAACTTAACTTCCATCCCTAGTCTGTATTTGTCTTGGCAGAGTTCCACTCAGCTGGTAGACACCATCCATAAATCAGCTGCTACCCCATTGCCCTAATACCTTCCCAGCCTTTGGCTAATGTTCCATCTTTCCTTGGCCCTGAGAACAGCATCCTGATTTCAGCAGGAAGTAGTTACAGAGTTGAGTATGTTGACTCTTGTCCTCAACAAAGGGCTAGAATATTAGGTCCAAGGAAACCTCCCTGCCAAGGGGACAAATGGCCACCTATGGTACCTACTGGCACACCAAGATTCTGTGGCCTTAAATATTTGTTCTAACCAAACATAATTTATAAAGTGGCCATGCATCTTTTGCTGCATCACAAATTTTAACCTCCCCCACCGCTCTCTGCAAAGATAAAGAGTGCTAAGGCTCTGTCAAAAAGATCTGACAGAGGCGCACGGACAAGGGGCAGGAGGCAGGATGATAAACCAGCCTGCCCCCATCTTAGGCTTGAAAGCCATCTTACAGTAAAGACAAACTAGGCTCACTCCTATTTATGATTAAACCTCTCAAAGACTGGGCTGTGTCCCACCTTATAACCTTAACTACACATAGTTCTTTGCTGCCTCTTCCAGGAAAGGCAACCATGTCCTTGTTTCAAAGCCATCTTACAACCCTCTCTTTATTCCAAAAGGTTGTTAGAGCTACCTCGTTATAACCATCGTGTCTTTGTTTCAGGAGGTGGCTATGACTAACTTCTTAGGTTTATGCTCTGCTTCTGTAACCCAGCCTATTTTGCTCATTTGGAAACCCCCTTACCCCCTGAGCTATAATAACCTTGTTTTCCTCACATCCAAGGTTGACCTCTTGAACCCTCCTACCTTAGGGGAAGCAGCTCATGTACACGAATTAAAAAGCTCACTTTAATTAATTTGGCCTGGATGATTTTGGTTGATGGTCTTTCTCCTTGAAGCTTTGGGATTGACGGTGAGAAAACACCTTTTCGGGAACCAGTTCTCTCTAGCTTGGGTATTGGTCCTAGGAACCCAGCTCAAACCATTAGTCTTGACAGCAAATGCCTGTACTGATATTTTTTAAAAAAGATTTATTTATTTTTATTTATATGAGTGTCCTGTAGCTGTTTTCAGACACACACCAGAAGAGGGCAGTGGATCCCATTACAGATGGTTGTGAGCCACCATGCGGTTGCTGGGAATTGAACTCAGAACCTCTGGAAGAGCAGTCAGTGCTCTTAACTGCTGAGCCATCTCTTCAGCCCCCTGTAATGCTGTTTTATCTTACTGATCCTCACACCCTGTTTTGGGGCTAGTGTTCCCTGAGCCCCATCAGCTTTTTTCAAATGTGTCTCTCTACTGCTTCTTCCGGGGTTTATCTGCACCACATGGGGAGCTGAGTGGAAAAAGACAGTATTTATTTTCACAATGGGTAGAAAGAGTGAAAAAAATTAAAGAAAAAAATTCCAGCAGGCAAGGAGACCCACATGGATCCTTCTTTGGGCACTAGTTTATGACTTCTGCCAAGTGCAAATTTCTCAGACTTTCTATACATCCACTCCCAGCAGAACTGGACTGTGAAGCATTTAAAATGGGTAGCCTCAGGGTTGGCTCTTCCACACATTCTTTGTAGATACAGCCTATATTCTGTGTGACAATCACCACTAGGAATGCTGGGAGAGTTGCACGGCAAGGAGGGCCAGGCTAGACGCACCCATAAAATGATTTAAAAACCCACACAGCAGCTATTTACCACAGGGAATGCCATTTCATTTCGTGTTTTTGTTTCTTTCTTTGCTGAGCTCTGGGAAGTGACTGTGGGATGAGTCTCTTCTTGCTTGATAAAGAGTAGCCATTTGTAAAGGCCATTCACCTTTCTGAAAGTCCACCCAGCTGTGCAACCTCCTTAGGGAGTTCAGCTGTGCCCTGTGGCAGAAGCGTCAGCCCAGCTGGGCTTGTTGACTGTTTTCACTCTGTCTTAGGGTTTTATTGCTGTGAATAGACAGGTGCCATGACCACAACAACTCTTGTGAAGGAAGACATTTAACTGAGGTTGGCTTACAGTTCAGAGGTTTCGTTCATTATCGCCATCCCAGGAAGGTGGCAAGCATGCAGATATAGTGCTAGAGAAGTAGTTGAGAGTTCTGCATCTGGATCAGCCGGCAGCAGGAAGAACACATCAGCCACTGGGCCTGGCTTGAGCTTCTGAAACCTCAAAGCCTGCCCCCCAGTGACATACTTTCTCTCACAAGGGCACACCTACTCCAATGAAGCCACACCCACACCTCCCAATAGTGTCACTCACTAAAGCCTGTATGAGCCTCTTTTTTTTTTTTTTTTTTTTGGTTTTTCGAGACAGGGTTTCTCTGTGTAGCCCTGGCTGTCCTAGGCTCATCACTCTGTAGACCAGGCTGGCCTTGAACTCAGAAATCTGCCTCCTCTGCCTCCCAAGTGCTGCCTCCCACTGCCCAGTTTGTATAAACCATTTTTATTCAAACCACCACACACTCCTTTGTGTGTCATGAGCCCCTCACCTGAGTACCCGGCTGCTTGCTCCTCCCTGTCTTAGGTGACCTGCTTTAATGGGATGGCCTGATATGGAGAGGAGCACTCACAGCCCTGTAAGGAGAGCAACACCCCTATAAGTAACTCTATGCTCCATAATGAAGCCCAATAAACTCGTGGGTTCCCCATGATGGACTTTACCAGACTCGTGCCTTGAGTTGTTGTCGGGATTTTAGGAGAAGGGGGTAACTGGTTACGCCTCCCCCTGGGGAAGAACTTTAGCAATACACTCTTACACTTTTTGTTTGTTTGTTTTAGAGTTAGATAGGTAATGGCAAAGGGTTGATGGCTTTTAAACTATGTGCTTTAGTGCATTGCTATTATGTGTGTTGTATAGTGTTGTTTGTTTCCGTTTTTTAGACAGGGTCTCACTGTGTAGTCCTGGGCCTTGAACTCACAAAAATCCACCTGCCTTTGCCTCCTGGGTACTGGGATTAAAGGCGTGTGGTACTTTGCTCGGATAGAGGACAACTCGGTAGAGTCAGCTCTCTCCTTCCATCTTTTCATGGATATGAAGGTTGTACTCAGGATGCTAGGCCTACATGGTGAGCACCTTTAGTGAAATGCATGTGTTCGGTTCCTTGGTTCCATCCTGACCATCTGGGATACCGTAGTTGAGGGTGGGTCCCAGACATCTTTTCCTAGAGAAATGCTGACTGGACCGTTCAGTATGGGACCTTGCACAGAAACTGCCACCCACTGGTATTTAATGGAGGGCTTTGGGCTGGTACTTAAAGCCACTGTCTCAAGGGATAAAGTCGGGGAGAGCTCAAGGAAGAAGGTGTGCCCCGAGCACACACAGACAGGAAAAAGTAGGTCATTTTTATTATGTTTCTGAGAAGGAGTCTTACTATGCAGCCCAGGTTGACCCCAGACTCTAGGTCCTCCTGCCTCAACTTCCCAACTGATAGGATTCTAGGCTTGTGGCACCCCAAGAACGCAGATTCACAGGAAAACCACAATAAGGGTAAACACAAACAAAACCCACATAAAACCCTCTGTGTTGTCTATCTTGAATTATCCTAGGCTTTCTGCACTGTAGGCTCTCAGTCTCTGGGTGTGTACACTTTCGTTTTTGGCAGTACATACAGCACTGGCAGGCAGATTCAGCACTGGCAAGATGATTCAGAGGGGAGTCGTTTTTACATGCATTTCTTCCAGTGTAAGAAGCTGGTCTCTGGGTGGATTTATCTGCCCTGACTCTTGTCTCTGGGTGGATTTGTTTGCCTTGAATCTTTTCAATTACTGACTCATATCTTATGTCACACTTAGCACCTTGTGCTATAGCCCGAGGCCATTTTCCTCTTTCTCCAGGAAATGGGTTTTACAGGAGTTTATTTATCAACTCAGGCCAAAGATCACAAACATAGATTGCCTTGGTAGAGTGATTCATTTTACTATTCACTTTAGGATTTAGACATTGAGTCAAAAGGGCTGGGGAGATGGCTCAGTGGGTAAGAGGGCTTGCTGCACAAGTGTGAGGACCTGAGTTCAAATCCCCACAGCTCTGATGAAAAGCTGGGTGTGGCTTGTATGAGCTAGCACTTTAGTGGAAGGGCACAGAGACAGGGGGATCACTGTAACTTCCTGGGGCTGTCAGTCTAGTCCTAGGTTAACTGAGAGACCCCATTTCTCCAAGGAACAAGGCGGAGAGTGAGAGAACAGGTCACCTGACCTCCTTCTCTCGTTTCCTCCTACCCATATGTACGTACACCAAACACACACTCATAAACGCATATATGAGCACAAAGCAAATCTTTGTAAGAAGCCAAGACAACCAGAAATTGCATCAAAAGCACTCAGGCACAGAGTAAACACTCGTGTTGGCTCTTATCATTATTGGGGACTATGGAAGTAATTTCCTTTTATTGACAGCGTATTAGTAACATTTCTCATTGTGTAACCAGGCCATGTCATATGTCAACACAAGCAAAAGCCAGGAATAGAATCTTTAATCTATGCCTAATTCAGAGACCCAGAAATCTGAAAACACAGTGACTCGCTATCCTAAGACTCCATCTTCCATCTTAACTACAGCATTATAGGGAGAACACAGGCCATCCGTCACCCCTCGGAGCTCAGGCATGGCCATTTGCTTTGGTGATCTGCCATGGTTTTTTTTGAGACTTGTGATGTCTATGCCTCCCTCCTTGTCACCACTCACCTCCCCTTCTCTCCTTCTCTGTATCTGGCTTGATTCAGAGTCTAGTCAGTGTCTGCCAATATCAGTGTGTGTGAGCTGAGCTGGAGAGCACATGTATGTGCTTTTGGTTAATGATACGGAGCACATGTGTACACTGTAATAGAGAATATGAAAGTTCCCCTAGGAGTTGCTGTGACAGGAGAAACTTGAAGAAGGAAGAGTTTATAATGGCTCACAGTGAGGGTGTAGTCCATTGTGGCGGGAAGATGCAGAGAGAGGAGGTAGGGGTCGTGGGGGTGGGAGGAGCTGGCCATTCTGCATTCATGGTCAGGAAGCTGTGAGGTATGCAAACTATTACACAGCTCAACTGTCTCCTATTTATTCTGTCCAGGGTCCCAGCCCATGTAACACTACCACTCATATTTAGGGTGGGGTCTTCCCAGTTAATTCCCTCTACCGAGAAACTCCCTTATAGATGTGTGTTAGAGACTTGTTTCCATGGTGAGTCTTAAATGGCACCAAACTGATAGAAATTGATACTTAGGAACAGTTTTGTTTTGAGAAGGGGGGGGCGTGTCTCATGTAGCCCAGGCTGATCTTGAACTCACTGAGTAGCCAAGGATGATCTTAAACTTCTGATCTTTTTGCTTCTCCCTCCCAAGTACTGGTTGTATAGAATTTGTGTCACCAAACCCAGTTTTACAAATTGCTGGGGATTGAACTGAGGACTTCTTGAAAGCCAGACAAACACTCTACTAACTGGGCTACATACCCTAGCCCCAAGAAACGATTTCTAAGCAGTTAATATTTCTGCAATCCCAGCAACCTTAAAATAGCATATATACTTAAGTGTAAGCACAATTAGTAAGAGATTTGTGCTTAAGACTGTTCTCTTACAAAGAGCCATAGTTTTATATTTGTGTGAACTGAAAATTTCCCTTTAAAAATAAAGAAGTAGAAGAAGCTAATTCCAAGAAGGCTGTTAAGTTATGACCATAGAGGTAGTACCTAAAAATGCTACTAACTGTAATATGAGCTTCAAGAATCCTGGGCTCAGAATAAGTAAGGTATGGCTTATTCCAAAATCCCAGCACTGGGGAAGGGCAGGAGGGGACCAGGAGTTCAAAAACAGCCTCTGCTACATAGGGAGTTCAAGGCCAGTCTGGGATATATGGGAGTATCTCATAAACCACACACACACACACACACACACACACACACACACACACACACACATACAGTCACAGACACATACCCAGAGGGAGAGGGAAAGGAAAAGAGGAAGGGAGAGAAGGAGAGAAAGAGAGGGGGAATTAAAGAAAGGAAGGAGAGAAAGAAAGGGAGGAAGGAAAAAAAGAAGTATTGAGTTGGCGAATTATATCTGCATTCTCTCCATTTTGCTACTTATGAAAATACGTGTCACTGGCAGACGAAGGCATACTCCTTTAATCCCAGTACTCAGGAGGTAGAGGCAAGTAGATCTCTATGAGTTCAAGGCTAGCCTGGTCGAGAGAGAGAGAGAGAGAGAGAGAGAGAGAGAGAGAGAGAGAGAGAGAGAGAGTTCTATGATAGCCAGGGCTACATAGGGAAACCGTGTCTTGGGAAACAAATCAGAATACAACAAAACAAAAACCAAACCTATCAATATTCATGGAGGTTGTGTCTAGTATACAGTTAAAAAGCGTTGTGTTGGGGCTAGAGAGAGGACTCAGAGGTTAAGAGTATTGGCTGCTCATCCAGAGGTCCTGAGTTCAATCCCCAGCAACCACATGGTGGCATATGACCATCTTTACTGGGATCTAATGCCCTCTTCTAGCATGTAGGCATACATGCAGGCAGAAAACTATATACATAATAGATAAATAAATCCCTTTTTAAAAAGTTTTTGAGTTGTATGGGACCCTGAGATCATCATACGGTGCCCTGCGCCAGTTTATCTGATCATTCTAAGATGTGCTGATCTGATGCATTGCTTGAACGTCAGACACTGAGCAGAATGTTTTTCTCTGTAGTAGAGAAAACCACTTTCAAGGGCCTGGACCTCAGAGGTAGAAAAAGCAGAGTCACATGGCAGGAGTAAGGGGGTCATGAGTGCAGAATCTCAAGGGACACCTCTCCATTTGTCTTGAAATTGTTCATCTTTTCCTGGAAAGCACATTTGCCTTGGTTCTATTTCAACCCAAGGTGTTATTTGTAACAAGATTTCAAATTAATTTTTCTTTAGGGGATAATGAGTTGTTTTAAGACGAGGGGTTGCCCTAGTCTAGAAGTATTTATTTTAACAGGATGTGATGCCCTTGGGACCTGTGGACCAAGTATTTGGTGGGAACTGGAGCTGGCTCATGTAAGTTTGTTGTTGGGGCCTGTTATAATCTGCCAAGCTTTACTGTCTATACTAATCGCTGTTTTTCAAAGCCCAGATCCACCTGCGGAAATCTTCAGATGAGCTGCTCTGCTGTCACTGTGTCTCCACCGCCTGCTGATGCCTGATGTCCCAGAAGACAGCATCCTTTGGACCCGCCTACGGACATTCACCTGTGCCTTGATCTTTGGACCCGCCTATGGACAGTCATCAGTGCCTTCAAAGACTGGGGCTGGGGGCTGGGATTTTTTTCCCACGCTATATAAACTGAGTTCCTTCAGTAAACTTTGAGCCTCGATCAGAATATTTTTGTCCTGGCTTCCAAATTTCTCTCACACATTCCATTTCAGCCCAGCCCTCCTCTCAGGATGAACCCAGACCGGACTAAAGTGAGTTTTACTGCAGGCAGAAACTCGCAGTTTGTCTCTCCTGAATGTCATACAGTCTCTCTGGCTTTCAAATGACGCACCAAAGGAAGCCATTGTCTGCAGATACTATCTGAGTATTATGTAAAGAGCAAATTGCATTTGGGAATTTCCCCTTTGTACTTAACATTTTTATTCCTAAGTAAACATTGTTGATAGTGAGAATGAAGAAAAACATCCTTTACAGTGAGACCATGTGAGCATAAAATAGGTGGCTACTGGGGTATGTGTATCAGCATACTGAGGCTGGAGAGATAGCTCAGTGGTTAAGAGCCCTTGTGGTACTTGCGGAAGACTCAAGTTCAGGTCCAAGGTGGCTCACAACAGCCTGCAATTCCAGTACCAGGGTGCCTAATGTCCTCTTTTGGCCTCTGATGGTAACTGCACTCCCATGCATATACCCCCCCCCCCACATAGACATGGTCATATTGCACGTAATGAAGATCAAGATAAGTCTTAACAAAAGGTTAGGATGTTAAATACTGTGTACTGTGGGGTTTGAATTTTAATCTGGATTTCCTTGAACACCCAAACAACAGGAGAATGCAGATTAATTTAGCAAATTGCAAATGTCATTTCACACTCAAAGCTATGAGCAAGTAGCTTGCAGAGTAAAATGCAGAATTGCCAGTAAGTTACTGTCATTCTGTAGATAACAATGGGGAGGTGGCTCAGTTGGCAAAGTGCTTGGTGTGTAATTAGGAGGACCTGAGTTCGAATCCTTCATGTCCATGTAAAAAGTATGTACCCATAATCATGTTATTTTTTTTTTTTTGTTTTTTTGTTTTTTGTTTTTTAAAGATGGAGTTTCTCTATGTAACAGCCCTGGCTATCCTGGGACTCTCTTTGTAGACCACACTGGCCTCAAACTCACAGAGATCTGCCTGCCTTTGCTTCCCAAGTGCTGGGATTAAAGGCCATGTGTCCCTTTTTTTTGAAAAATACATTATTTATTTTATGTACATATTATATATTTTACGTACACTGTAGGTGGAGACACACCAGAAGAGGGCATTGGATCCCATTACATATGGTTGTGAACTGGGAATTAAACTCAGGACCTCTAGAAGAACAGTCAGTGCTCTTAACCTCTGAGCCATTTCTCTAGCCCTCTATAAACTCATTCTTACTGCTCAGAGGGTGACGAACCCAGGGCCTTGCTGGCCAGTCAGTGAGCTCCAGATTCAGTGAGAGATCTGCTTAAAAAAAAAAAAAAAAAAAAGATGGAGTGATAGAGGAAG
>NC_034603.1:66691134-66716959 GCF_900095145.1 Mus pahari
CTCTCTCTCTCTCTCTCTCTCTCTCTCTCTCTCTCTCTCTCTTTTTGTTTGTTTTTTTCGAGACAGGGTTTCTTTGTATAGCCCTGGCTGTCCTGGAACTCACTTTGTAGACCAGGCTGGTCTCGAACTCAGAAATCTGCCTGCCTCTGCCTCCCAAGTGCTGGGATTAAGGCGTGCGCCACCACGCCCGGCGAAATCTAATTCTTTTTTTTTTTTTGGAAGGGGGGGGGACTGTTTCTAACATGAGGCTTTAACAAATTATGATCTCCACTTCATTGCCCGTTTACTCGAAAAACTAAAGCTTCAACTTAACTGTGGGCAATAGGCGTTTTGCACTGTGGCACCAACTGTCCCCTCTCTAGCACTGGTATGGAAATGGGGAGGATTACTAAAGATCTGGACCCTCAGTAGCTCTCCCTAACCTTGGCTTCCCTTTTTGGATAGCCCTTGAATCTATATTTTCCATTTGGCCTTTGCATTATCACATTGAAATGAGAGCTCTTTGCTTCTCCCCAATGCTCTGCCTTGGTGGGGCCACACCTTTAATCCCAGCACTGGGGAGACAGGAAAAAAGATTTGTGAGTTCAAGGCCAGTCTGTATACAAGCCCTGAGACCTATCTTAAAAAACAAAGCAAACAACAAAAAAATTATATGTCCATCAATCACTTAGCAAAAGGTATATTACGTTTTAAAATCACTGGGTGATTTTTGTCAAGCCAACACCATGAAGTGCATGTGCACAGCCTATCTGGCTATACAGCTGGGCTACAGATGATTGCTACGGTCAAGTCCATGAATAGGGAGACAGACATAACTCCATGCTGTTTGTCATCTTGAAACCTAGGTTCTCAGGACTAGATAGTATGAAGCAGACTCGGGGCTTATTAAAGATATTTTTAATTTCTTTTTAAATCTGAGTGTTTTGCCTGCATCTGTGTGTGTGGACCACTTGTGTGCATGGTGCCCTCAGGGGCCAGGAGAGGGCACCACTGAGCTGCCTCTCCAGCCTTGTATTAAAGGTATCTTAATTTAGATTTTACAAGCCACAGTCAGAGAGATGTTCAGAAAGGAAATAAACACTGGAGAGTGTGTGTGTGGGCTTCTCAGAGTCACACGTCATCATTTTTACAATAGTCATATAGAAAATTCTGGGTTTTGAAGTTATTATCTTCAAAAGTATGCTAAGAAACCCAATTGAGATCATATGGTGGTTCCTCTGTAGGGCACTGACAGGATTATAAACTGTCAAGGGTGAGAGACAGGAAGTCATTAGTATAACAAAGCTAAAGTGCTGAAATTCCTAGAAAAAGTCTGGGTGAAGGAGCGAGGTCCCACAAGGCCACATGCTCCAGGGCTTAAGTCTGCTTCATTGCTCTCTTCATAACCCAGCCAGGTTGGAATGTCAACTCTATGCCAGCCTATGTCTTCTTGGCAAATGTCAATTGTGTTTGTTCCTTTTTGTCCTGCCTCGTAATTCAGTACAGTGTGTTACCACATTCAATAATATAGGTAGCCATAATTTTACAGAAAGCCTTTGTACCTAAACATACGAGTGGTATAGTATAAGTTGTGCGCAGTAGGCATTTCTCTGATGGTGTGTTTGTCTGTGTGATGGGACCAGTCTCTCTCACACACACCTGGCTGTTCTTATCAGGTCAGAGTCATTTAGAGAAAGGCTTGTAGGTTGTCTAGGCAAGTTGCAGAACTTGACATTTCTACAAAATCGCATGATTGTGAATTCCCCTTTTGGTTTTCTTAGAACCCTGTTAAGATTTAAAACCTACAAATTGTAGGCACTCATAAATAAAACAGATACACTAGATATGAGGGTAGAGAGGCTTAAGATATTTCAGCACAACTATGCTATGTTCAGTAGCTTGTCCAAGCCTGTGAGGTGTGGGCTGTCTGACCAGCTTATCCTCCGTACTCTTGAACTAAGAGCCATTTCGCACACTGGTGTCTACATGCACTAGTCTAACTGAAACCGTCAATTCAATCCTTCCCCATTGAAGTTGGCCCCAACTCAAACAGCCCCCTTTTGTGCTGGTGACAGCAGTGTCCTGTCTGGGCAGTCTTGCTCTCTCTAGGCTTCCTTTCCCAGTGCTGTCCTCAGACAGGATTGCTTCTGCGTACTTGGCAACTGATGGTACTGTAGGAACCCAAGCCCTCCAAAGTTTTCTGCTCTTATCCAGCAGCTTTTTTGCCCCATCTCACCTTCCAGAGGATTCTATCTGTGACTATCCAATTTGTCTGAGAAGAGACGGTTTGAATTCTTAGCCCTACATGCTCAAAACCCCAAACAGACCCACTGATAGGAAAGTTCTTTGCCAGGACAGTCAAGGCTACACAGAGAAGTCCTGTTTTGAAAGAACAAGAAACTGTTGACTCTCAAGCAACTGTAGTATCATAGAAAAACTGGCCCAAGGATGACTCCACACATCAGGCTTCCTCTCAGGAAACTGCTCAATGCTGTGTCTATAACTGCAGTTACTCACGTGCGGAGTGTAGGTGCTGTCTCTCCACGAGCACAGGCTATATTCACTTACTAGCCACACTTCTTGCACACTACTCAGAGATTTCTTCCTCCTATTGATACTGACAGTTCATGAGACAAGGTTCCTATGAGTGACATCTTATGACCATGGGTCATTCCATGATGTCCCTGTATTATAGTGACCAAATTATGTCTTCATTTTATCTTCCACAGTGCAATAAAAATTACAGTGCAATAAAAACACTGAGACCTTGTCTTAATTTCTTTATTATGTTTGGACCTTTAAGAAACATATACCACCATATATACCACTATTCAGTAAAAACCTATTCTAGATTTTAGGGAGCACACACGACAAACTATCTTGTTTCTAGTCTCTGAGACCACTAAAGGGATTATCAAAAAAGTAGGTTCAGCTCTGATCTATGGGATCTTGAGTCTTGAGGTTTTCATCACTGTGAAGTATGCTCAAGTGGATGAACGGAATTTCTGTTTTCCTTTTGGAATGGGCCAGTCACTTTGAAATCTGTAGTCCATTATAAGAACATTCCATTCCTTAAGCTCTGCTGTCTATCGTGTTTTTGGAAAGCCAATCTGGTAAAAAAAAGTGTATCTTTCCCTTGTACAAAAAGGATGAATTTCCCAGAACACACTGTCTACATTGAGCAGCACCACAGATGTGCAATGTGCAGGCACAGCTCTCATCAACAAGGAATCCACAGCGGGAACAACTGCACACCTGCACCCCCCACCCCCGGGCGCCAGAGGCATCTCTGCACCGTCTGATCTGTGTCTCTCCAGTTTCAGGCTACACCCTACCCTATAAGAACTCCTGGTGTCTGACATGGGACATAGAGTGAGTGAAGAGACAGCCTCATGTTTTCAAGGGGCACTCTGTATAAGTACACATGACAGGGGCTTGGAAAGCTGTGGATGGGCTGGGAGGGTTTAAAGCTATGGCTTTGGTGAGCACCCATGTGAGCTGAAGGAAGGCATTTGGAAGAGTTGATTCTGCAGCAGCCAAGGTAGTTATCAAAGAAAGATGGGTGTCTTCTTGATTCATCTCTGTTCTGAGGTTTCAGAAGTTGAGAGCTAAGAAAGGTGAGCGGCTGGCATTAGGCTATGATGCTGAGGGTTCAAAGACCCTCATGTTGTACCAACGGAAAAGTAAATAATTAATACACAGACCACATAACACCATTAAAACCAAAAAACACATTTTTTTTTTCCTTTAAAAAAGTTTTAGGTCACACAAACAAGGCAGCATTTATTCCTTCTTCTGGTCTTCCGGCACTGGGTCTGTGGGCGGCTCCTCTACTGTGGCGCTGTTGCTCTCTGAGCCGGTGTTACTGTCACTGGTCCCTTCCACCTCCATGCTGTCAACCCCCTCCTGCCCACTCTCCTTGTCCTCAGGAGTAGATGTACCTTCTTCACCATTCTGCTGGCTCTCTGCCGTGTCTTCAAGGTGTGTCTCCTCTGAAACCACACATTTACCACCGTCAGTTCCAAGAAAAACATGCACTCTTAACTATTCTGATGGCATGAGATGATCTGTCCGATATGATAGCCACACGTGGAGAAGCCCTGAAATGACCCAGTATGATTCAGGAGTATTTGCCAATATTTGAGACAGCTCAGGGTACAAAAATCTACATTTTTACCTATAGAATTACGAAATTTAAATATATACCAAACACTTGTGTGGTGAGAATTGAGATTTTGAAATTAGGAAGTTTATGAAAGGGGCTGGAGAAATGGATCAGTGGTTAAGAGCACTAGCTACTCTTCTAGGGTTTCCAGCACCCTCATGGCAGCTCACAACTGTCTGTAACTCCTGTTCCAGGAGATCCAGACCAACACCCTCACACAGAGATACATGTAGTCAAATCACCAATGTACATAAAATAAAAATAAATTACTTTTTAAAAAAGTATATAAAATACACACTGGATTTCAAAGATTTGCTATAACAAAAGAACGTAAGACAGTTATAGCCGTGTGTTTGTGTGTCAGAAGAGAACCCCAAGTGTTCTGTTCCTCAGCGACTGCCCACACTTTTGAGACAGTGTCTCTCACTGACCTGGAAGTGACCAGTGTTCTGTTCCTCAGTGACTGCCCACGCTTTTGAGACAGTATCCCTCACTGACCTGGAAGTGACCAGGCAGGCTAGGGTGAGGCCCATGCACCCTGGGGAGCTGCCCATCTCTATCTCCCCAGTATTGGATCATGAGCATGTACTACCATGCTTTTTACATATGAGCTCAGGTCCCACCTACTGAGCTTTCTGTCTAGCCCAGAGTGTTAATAAGTTTAAAAATATTGGTAACACTGAAACACTTTTCTGGAGACTTGATTTAAATGTAGCATTAAAGGGAAGCCAGAAGCCAGAGGCTGTAGCAGCAGAAGCTTCAGCTCCTCAGAGGCAGAAGCTAAGGTTGCCCCAGGAGTCTGAGGACAACACCATACAGCAAGATCCTGCTTGGAATACACACAATAAAGGCACAGGAAGAAGCTGAGACTCTGTTTAAAGTTGTGCTGGGCCACTTCCTTAGGAAGCTGAACACAAGGTTCTGACAGCTCCAATTTTTTCCTTCAGTTCCCCCTCCTCTTTCTTTTCCTTAAGCTAGAAGACAGACATCTGAATAATAAACACCCTAAACATCCAGATGCTGTCAGAAAAGACAGGCCTCATTTGAGGCAGAACAGACTCGAGACTGAGAACATGGCCTGGCTGCAAGATGAGCAAGGAACCACACTCTGATCCGCAAGCGTCTGCGGTAGCCACAAAAATGTGCTTCAGTCCCAAATTTATGGTTGGGGAAAAAAAAAAACAACAAAAAACCCAAAACCCCCAAAAAACAAAACCAGGTTCACAAAACCAGAAAGAAGCCCAGACAATGCTGATTAAAACCAGACTGTCTGAAAAGATAACCTGCTGAGTTAAATAAATAGTCTATAAATGCCTGGTAGAGATACTGATGTTTCATTAAACATTGCCAGGAGTTACTGTTTGAGTACAGAGAGAGTATGCTCATGTTTCTTTTACCAGCAATTGCTAGTGTCCCCTACCTTTGACTTACTTCTGTTTATCCATTAGGCAGGGTCAATAGTGCCAACAGGCAAGGTGACTTCAAAAACACCAAGGTTAACCAAGTTCATCAGTATTTGATCTAAGTTTTACCTTTCTTTTCTTAAAAACAAAAACCAACCCTGAACCACAAGGAATGCCTTTATTCAGGAAAACCAAACCATTGTTCTAGGGCCAGGTTGGTTGGCTACCAACATGAAAAGCTTAGACAATCATCACTGTAGGCTTTGTGGGCCAGGATGTCTGTCTCAAGTCCCAAACTACTCACACACAGGTACAGATATGTATTATGCATACATGTATGCATGTACATATACATACATGCATGTGTGCATGTATACGTGTACATATTAATGTACACACACACACTGCTGTCTCCTCAATGCTGTCACACACAGTGTGGCAACGAACGAATGTGGCCATCGTCCAGTCAAACCTTACTTACAGAATTATGGAGGTAAGACTTGGCTTACTGCTTTTACTTTGCCCAATGCCATCTTAGGACAAAGACAACAAATCTTGGGGCCAATGATATACCTTATGTAAACAGTAGCCGTAAGGTTAAAACATTATTGCCTATTATCCTATCCTATGGCAAATCCGAAGCAGAACGCACTCATGGTGGCAGGTGGTGTGCAAATGAGGAGACGAGACAGAAGGCTCAGCAAAGCCAGTGTCAGCAACGGGCACACAGGCAGGACCCTCCACGTCTATCTGCAGAGCCACACCCACCCACTTGGGTACGACAGGAGCTCAGGCACCAAGACTGACACCACTGGGCTGCACTGTGGAGTCAGCAACAGTAGCAGTGAGTCTACTATGGAGAAAGAGTAAGAAAGACTGGAAAGTCACAGGGAGTGACTCAAGAGTGCAGACTGCTGAAAGGCATCCAGGAAGGACAGGCAGAAGCCAGCAGTCAGGGCCCTCACACCTCCTGGGTGTCGAGGAGGCGGTTACCTGTCTCCATCGAGATGTTCTCCTCATCCTTCTTCTCCTCTGCTTTGTTCGCCACTTGCTCTTCCTCAGGGGCGATGCTGCTTTGACTGCGCTCAGCCTGCTCTGCTGCCTCTTTCTCCCTCTCCTCCTGCCTTTTGCGGGCCTGTTCCTCTGCCTGTGCGATCTCAGCTGCAATCTTCTCCATGTCTACTTCCACCTTCAGACCACATAACTAGTTGTGAAGAACACATCAGTGAGCTCTCAGCAATGTTTTCTTCTTAGAACCTTAGAATCAAGTAAGTTGTTTTCTGGCTTATGTAATGATATTTCCATGAGGGAGAAAAGGAAAGCAATGGTTTGTCCTGAAGCGACGGGACAAAGAGTTGATCTAGTCGCCATCAGGCACGCAGGGGCAGGGGCTGCTGGGCCTCCTAGGACTCGGCTAGCCTCAGGACCCCCACTCACACCTCAGCTAGCAAACTCGGGATTTACTTATTTATTCAGTCATTGAATTTTTTGGCTTGTTTTGCTTTCTTTCTTTCTTTTTTTTTTTTTTAAAAAGATTTATTTATTTAATATATGTACACTGTAGTTGTCTTCAGACACTTCAGAAGAGGGAGTAATAGATGGTTGTGAGCCACCATGTGGTTGCTGGGATTTGAACTCAGGACCTTCAGAAGAGCAGTCCACTGAGCCATCTCTCCAGCCCATTGTTTTGCTTTCTTGAGATACATTCTCTCTATGTAGTCTTGGAACTCACTACATAGACCAGGCTGGCCTTGAAGTTGAATCTTGCTTCCTCTGCTTGGAGTTAAAGGTGTGTGCCACCATGCCCAGTGAGATTTACTTGATACAAAATGCAACTGAACTACATCTAATGAAGACGTCTATGAATAAATTACAAAAAAGTGAAAATAATTTACAACTACAAAGATTTTAAACAAAGCACTGGAGGGTTCTATTACCTGTGGGCCTAGTCTTTAAATGTATACTACATGACACTGCTAACTTATTATAAAGATAGTAGAGTTTGTGCTGTGATGTTAGTATTGTTTCAAAGTGACCCACACTCAATAGAAACATTACTTTAAGAAAAATAGCAACCGGTGCATGATAAAGGTAGTCAGTGAATGGAATGGATACCCTTTTAAGTTCATTGTTAAAGGAGTCTGTGCTTTCCAGGAACTTCCTCTTCTTTTCCTGGTGTCGTTCCTCTATCTGAAGGAGCTCGGCTTCTAGTTTCCGCTGTAAGGTGTAAGACCAGATATGTATCGTTATAAGTTTCCTCTAAGGCAGATGTAAAATGCAGAAAGCATGTCATTTTAAAAATAATTACTTTCAAGTATAATTTTACATTTTTAATTGTGTGTACCTGTGTGTGGGTACGTACACCAGTGCATGCCCATGGAGGCCAGAAGAGGGCACTGAATGTCCTGGATTATAGATGGTTGTCAATCACCTTACATGGGTGCTGGGAACTGAACTCAGGACCTCTGGAAGAGCAGAACATGCTCTTAACCACTGAGCCATCTCTCCAGCCCACTAATTTTGCATCTAGCTATGATTTTAAAAATGTAACATAGAGGAATGCTGTGATTAATAAGATGTTAATGAATAAATTGGGGGGGGGGACACATTTTATAGTAATGCTGATGGGGTCCCTAAATTCTTCAGTTTGCATCCATCTCTTAATAGATATATTTGCCACCACAATGTTCTATTAAGTTTTCAATGACAAACTTGTTAAGCTTCCTGAATGGTTCCCTCCTTTCAGCCTCAGGTGGCGCTACTTCATAGGTCTACTTATGACTGTAGCAGAGTCACACTGTTGCAGATAGCTCTGGGGCTATTTGTAATTTGATGCTAATTCTGGTCTCCTGTGAGGGGCTGCACTCGGGTGATTTTCTGTAAACCTTCTTCCCACCTTAATTGGTAAAATAAAGGCTAGAGCTGGTGATTGGCAAAAAAGCGAAGGTGGAGAGAAGGAGGAGGTGTGGGAGAGAGGACGACGGATGAGGAGGAAAGAAAGCAAGCAAAAGCATGTGGCTTGGAGAAACTGAAAGTTCTAAGGGGTCTCATAAATGGGGAAGATGGCAGTGTAGCAGTAGATCTGCCCAATCTAGGGGCACAGCTTATATTCATATTAATTGAGTTGTGTTTTCATTGCCCGGACATATTTGGGTTGGAGAATTACCGCAACATCACACTACCTGGGATGTGTGACATAGACTCCTTCTATTATAATGAATGTTTTCTGAACTTACCTGATGAACCATTAAAGACTGGACCTGTCGCTTGAGGACCTGCATTCTAGCTGTTGTGACAACCGACCGCACATCAGGTACCACACTCTCACTGAGGATCTCACTGATGAGACGGTGGTTTCTCTGGAAACGGGCAGTGGCTGTGTGCTTCATAGAAAAGCCATCATCATAATCTGGAATGAATGAAATGTTGTGGAAATTAGGTGACCACTTATCACAACAATGTGAACAAGCACTCAGTAAGTGTGGTCCTCAGTGCCCTAGCAGATGGGCCTGCCTAACGTCAGAGGCATCTGGGCAGGCTATGCTAAGAACCACACAGAGACAGAAGACACAACCCACCCAAGTGTTGTTCTCATAACCTACTAAGGCAGTGGTTCTCAACCAGTGGGTCTTGACCCTTTTGAGGAATTAAACAACTCTTTCACAGGGGGTGCAGGTTGCATACTGGATATCTGACTTATTATTTACACTATGATTATTAACAGCAGCAAAATTATAGTTATAAAGTAGGTACAAAAGTAATTTTATGGTTAGGGGGTCACCACACCATGAGCAACTGTATTAAAGGCTTGTAGCACTAGAAGGTTGAGAAGCTGTGTATTAAGAGATGTGTATCTGATATTTGGTTAAAATACCAACAACAAATGTTCACATCTCTTTTAGTCCTGGGATCCATGTAACACCTGCATGCGATGGCAGAACTTGAAATTCTGCCAAATGTTCCGTTCTCCTAGTAATTATCAAAGGCACTTGATAGATGCTACACTGTAACTGGGAGGTAGTTTTATCATGGTTGTTAAAATAAATGAAAATATCCATCTGTAAAATTAACTTATCACCATCTTCTCTAGTAATAGTGTTTTCCAGGTAGTTTTTGTTTTATCACATTAAAAAATAGTAAAGACCCAAACTAATCTTGTAGAAAACACAACTTGATTTAAAGGCTGGGAGATAAAGCATTAGCCAGGCAAGCATGAGGATCTAAATCTGGATCCTAGGCAGCATCCAAGTAAAAGATGGGTGTGGCAGATCTGGAGGCTCAATGGTCATTCTAGCTAAAATTGCAAGCTCTAGGTTCACTGAGAGAGACTGTGTCTTAAAATAGTGCAGAGAAACAATTGAGGAACCATCTGGCTGTCACTCTACCTTCCACATGTACTGGAGAGGGAAGCATAGTGCATACACCAGACAACCCCCCCCCCCCACACTCACACACACTACACAGATACTTGATTCTAAACTTATTTTTAATTTTGCCAGTTTATACATGTACATGGCTGTTATTAATGTGTAACGGTACCATCTAAACTTAGGTACATATAGTACACATTTGGCTTATATGTTTTTCTGTGGGGGGGTTGTTATTTTTTTGGTGTGATGCATGCATGTGGTTTACAGGTGTGCACACATGTGTACATACATGTGGAGGACAGAAGAGGATAACAAGTGACTTCTCTATCTCTTTTTGCTTTATCCCTTTAAGACAACACCTCTCACTGAACTGGAAGCTTACCATTTTGGCTAGGTTAGCTGCCCATGGAGGTGCCAGAATCTGCCTGTTTCAGCTCCCAGTGCTGGTGTTACGGGGATGTGCCAAGCCATGCAATTTACATGAGTCCTGGAGATGTGAACGGAAGTCCTTGTGCTCACACCGCAAGAGCTCTGGAGCTCCAGGGTGTGTGATCTTTTTGAGACAAAATTTCACTATGTAGCCCAGGCTGGCTCTGAACTCGAAGCAGCCTTCCTTCCTGCCCTAGTTTTTCAAGAGTCATTTAAAAAGCCCTCATTACCTGTGTGAATATTGTGCTGGGATGACAAGCGTGTGCCACCCCACCCAGCATGGATGCTCGTTTCTAGTAACCCCAGAGTATTTCCTTTATCCTGCTGTCCCTTCCATATGCATGGTAGCAACCCAAATTAGTATTTGCTTAATAGTTTTCTTTACACTAACTCATTAAACAAAGCAAGTGTTTTCCTTCCAATATAAATCAGAACAAAGTTTGTCTCTGAATCACCTAATCCCCACTTTAAAAAAGATTTATGGGCTGGGTGGTGGTGGCGCACGCCTTTAATCCCAGCACTTGGGAGGCAGAGGCAGGCAGATTTCTGAGTTCGAGACCAGCCTGGTCTACAAAGTGAGTTCCAGGACAGCCAGAGCTACACAGAGAAACCCTGTCTCGAAAAACCAAAAAAAAAAAAAAAAGATTTATGTATGAATGCTCTTATCTGCATGTACACCTGCATGCCAGAAGAGGGCATAAGATCTCATTATAGATGGTTGTGAGGCACCATGTGGTTTCTCAGAATTGAATTCAATTCTTAACTGCTGAGCCATTTCTCATCCCCGACCTAATCCTTTTAGCACTTCAGACAGGTATAGGGCCCACGCTTTAGGAAAGAAATTCTGCTACATACAGAGGCCTGCATGCTGCTGAGGAATCACTTAGAAAGCCCTGACTATCAAGGTGTGAGTCGAGGTTAGTCTTGTGGGCCTTCTGACACTTCTCTAAGAAGCCAGCGGATGCTGCCCTCACAGACAAGGACAGACAAGGCTTCTTCTGTCTCTTGGCTTTCTGTACATTTCCATCTCTCAAGCCCTCCTAGACCTGTGGTGTATGACCACATGTGTGTGTCGAACAATCCTTTCACAGGGGCTACATACCAGATATCCTTTGGATTTGGACATCAGTGGNATGTTTTAAGTGGGGCTCCATGGCCATCCTAGTAGGAAGACGGAAGACTTTGTTGCTGAGAGTGATTTGAACTGTGCGGAGGACCTGGTCCAAGAGGGTTCAGTAGAGAAGAATTTCAGTGTGTGGCCTAGAGACTGTTTTTGTGGTATTTTGGTGAAGAATGTGTCTGAAGACTCTACCTGAGGCTAAGGTAAAGAGATTTATACTAACTGCACTGACAGTGGAAGTCTCAGAAAGGCCAGCGGAGACTTTGTTCCCTGGTTATGTCTCATGAAGAGCGTTCTGAACAAGGGTAGCAAGCTTAGAAAGGAAAAACATAAAATATATGATTCAGGTATTAAAGGGACACCAGAAGTCAAATGGAGCTGAATCGTATATTCTAGGAGATAAGACATTAAGGGATTTAGGGGAAAAATCTCATCCAGTTACATTTAGATCCAAGCATGTTGGTATACACCTTTAATCCCACCATCACAGGAGACAGAGCCATGGGGATCTCTGCCTTCAAGGTCAATCTACAGAGCAAGCCAGTAAGCAGCATTCCTCTATGGCTTCTGCATCCACTCCTGCCTCCCTGTGTGAGTTGCTGTCCTGACTTCCTTTGGTGAGGAACAGCAGTGTGGAAGCTGAAAAACCCTTTCCTCTCCATCTTGCTTGTTTTGTGCAGGAATAGAAACCCTGATTAAGTCAGGGTGTGTCAGCAAAAATTTATCCCAGAATTTGGAAGCTGAGACTGGAGAATCAGGTAAGTCTGGGCAACACAGTGAGACCCTGTCTTGAAAAAAATCAAACAAATCCTTTATTCTGAGTATAAAGACTTTGAAAAGTAATAAATACAGCTTTTTTTTTCTTTAATAATTTTCCACCCTGTAAGGAGAATTTTTTCCATGAGAAAGTTACACCAAAAAAATTTTACTACTTAAAATCTTACTACTACAAAAAGACTTAAAATTATGCTTTTCCATTGAAAAGAATAAAAATGCCTTGAACTAAGATTTCTTTTCTAATTCAGAGAGAATACATATACAAAACCCCACTTTCCACCTTACCATCTGGATCCTCAGCAGGCTGAATGCTCATATAAGGTTCTCCTTTCTCCATGCGAGACTGTCTCTGTCGACTTTCTTCCTCTAATGCAGCTTCCGCACGACTTTTTGCATTAATATAGGCAAGGTACGCAGGGGAATTATGGTAGGCCTTCATAGACTCATTGTACTCTATCTGAAAGTCAAAGGGGCTGGTTTTATAATGTACACTCTACTCTACAGGCCACCATGGGCACCTGCACTGTTCATCTGAACATCAGTGGGAAAGGTAAAACAGGATGTCGGGACAGCCACCTCTCTTTCGGAACAGAGAATGTGTCACTCAGGTGAGTGGATCTTGGTGGACGAAACTGTAGTGTGGCTCAGTCATCTGGTCACGCTTGGTTTCTTTTATAAATAATAAGCCAAGGCAGTCCTCCTACCTTTTCTGCTTCGTATTCGTTTAAATATTCTTGCTTCTCTTCATCAGTGAGATCTCGCCACATGCCACCAATAATCTTGCCAATCTCCCACAACTTTAGGTCAGGGTTGGAAGCCTTTACTTGGTCCCAGACCTTGAAAAGTCAATAGTTGAAAATTCAATATTAGTGCCTAAGTATATAGTCATTTAAAAACACTCTAATATAGAAATGTTTAAATACAAGAAAGAGCAAAGAAGACAGTATCAAACTTCTCTGTAGCCATCAGCCTGCTTCAAAACTGCCCACAGTTGGCTTACCTCATTTCCTTCTTATCCCATGGATCTTACTCACCACTGACATTACCTCATAAATATTTCAAACTGAGTAAGCTAAGGACATCACTAATCACTGTTCACACTCGTATCGAATTAAATGAACAATTAACTCTATGTCTCTAACTATTCAAGCCAATTCAGAGGTAGTTAATTTGTCATACTATCAAACACACATGTAATAATTATGATCAATATTTTTACCATACTTATTAATTCATTTGGCACTCTTGGAATTGAACCAAAGCGCTCTTACATGTAGTCAGGCAAGTGTTTTACCACTGAACTGCCTCCCAGACTTATTATTTTTTGTTTTTTTTTCGAGACAGGGTTTCTCTGTGTAGCCCTGGCTGTCCTCGAACTCAGAAATCTGCCTGCCTCTGCCTCCCAAGTGCTGGGATTAAAGGCGTGCTCCACTATAAGGTATTAATATATACAGTCGTACACTCTCCTTTCTACTTAACATTCTTCTCATGTTTTTCAATATTCTCAAAAAGATATCACTTCCATGGCTGTAGACTAATCTGTTTAAAGAGATCCTAGCAGTTATTTAACCATGCTCCTGAGTTCTGGAATTCTGAAATGAGAATGAACTACTTAAAAAAGGAAGACAGCAAGCCAGCCTGAAATTGCACGTAAGGCCAGTAGGCGGAGCTCTCCGGAACCCACCTTTCTGCTGTACCTCATGTAGGGCATCAGCGGCTTATCTGGTGGCTTTGGAGGCTTTGGAATCGTAATGCCAGAGGACGCCTGTAAAAGAGTGAAATATATTCATTATTCAACTGCAAGGAGCTCACTGCCACCTGAAAAGAAAGTCCCTTAAAAATTCTAATGCGCCTTTCTTCTACTCGTCCATGGATACAAGATTCTTATATTTCCTCCAAAGAAAATAGACATCACTGCAAATTCAGAAATGTTTATATCAGAAGAAAATGACTTTAAACACAGGATATGTAACGTTTTACTTAGCAGTTTATTGCCAGTTTTTTGACAAGCTGCCTGCAAGAATAAAATATTATATAATAATCCATACACTGAAAAATGGAAGTTATATGCCAAACACCTCACATTTAGGACATTACCCGGTATCCTTTTATTCTGCCCAGTACCATTACACATACAGTCAACACTGGTTTATCTGTAGACTCTGAGCTCTTAGCACTTACCATACACACACTGTCTACAGGGGATCTTGTTAACATGTCAGGAATGCACTCTCATACAAACAACACAAAGGCCATCTCCCAGGTTAAAATCACCACCAATGCCGGGCCTGGTGGCGCAGGTCTTTAATCCCAGCACTCGGGAGGCAGAGGCAGGCAGATTTCTGAGTTCGAGGCCAGCCTGGTCTACCAAGTGAGTTCCAGGACAGCCAGGGCTATNCAAAAGACCAAAAAAAAAAAAAAAAAACCAAAAACCAAAAAACACCACCAATAAGAAACAGGCGCTAACAAGAAATCTAGCAAAAAAGAA
The DNA here is from genome assembly GCF_900095145.1 of Mus pahari. Classification (NCBI taxonomy): domain Eukaryota; kingdom Metazoa; phylum Chordata; class Mammalia; order Rodentia; family Muridae; genus Mus; species Mus pahari. The sequence continues at coordinate 66,705,866 of NC_034603.1, forward strand.
AAAAAGAAAAAAAAAAAAAAGGAAAAGAAAAGAAAAAAATTTCCTTTAGAAAACAAGAGATTTATGTCTGTTAAACTGTTTTTAGCCTCATAGTTTTCTGTTTTCTATTTCTGCAGTCTTGGGGCATATTTTCTTATAGGGGACAAGCTGTGTGAACTCAAGTCATACTTTTCTTGTCTTCATGCCTATGGCCGCAGAAATATAGAACCACCTTAAGTCCTGAGCATGGGACTCCCGGCCTTGCAATCTTACTTTTGAGGCCCAGTCCTCAACGCTGCTTCTGTGGAAAAGTCACAAGGACAAGGAAAGGCAGACCCCACGGAAAAAGAAAAATATAAGAGGGACTAAAATGTTTTCAGAAAGGTAGTGGGGAAGTTGGTGAGAGTCAGGTGCTAGCTCCTGTCTGTGAGGAGCAGTCCTCTTTCCCATTCTTGCAAAGAAGGTCAGGACCAGGGACTTCCCTAGTGATGTCAACTCGGAGAGTCCACATTACTTCTTATTTTGGCTTCTCCATCGAAGCACTGATAAAAAAGGAGATAGAAAAGTTCAGAACCAGTTGCCCTCAGAGTAGCTTTTCTGTTTTCTATTTCTGCAGTCTTGGGGCATATTTTCTTACAGGGGACAAGCTGTGTGAACTCAAGTCATACTTTTCTTGTCTTCATGCCTATGGCAGCAGAAATATAGAACCATCTTAAGTCCTGAGCATGGGGCAAGAATGGGAAAGAGGACTGCTTTACTCTAATTAGCAAAACACACACTGGCAGATCCTTGCTGCCCTGACTCAGACAGATCTGGTCTTAGCCAGCAGTGGGCAATGGAATGGAATGAGACCTGGAGGCAGAAACTGTCACAGTGGTTAGAGCAGCCACCTAGGGAAGCAGGCACCACAGCTGGCAGGAGTCAGAGTCATCAGTAACTTTACACCACGGAAGCCTGCTTCTCAACACAGGAAATGACTAGAAAACATTTTCAGTCCAGACCCCACACAAACTTTTGGAACACAAAGTGAGTTCCAAAAAAAAAAAGAAAAAAGTTGTGCCAATATTTGAAGGTGGCAAAATATTGTTAACAGCCGGGAGTGATGGTGCACACCTTTAATCCCAGCACTCAGGAGGCAGAGGCAGGTGGATTTCTGAGTCCAAGGCCAGCATGGTCTACAAAGTGAGTTCCAGGACAGCCAGGGCTATACAGAGAAACCCTGTCTCAAAAAACCAAATAAATAAATAAATAAATAAATAAATAAATAAATAAAAATAAAAAAAATAAAAAACAAAGTTAGTAATATTTGCACATACGTTCCAAAGAATAGTTTTGCTAATTCACCCCCTTTCCCAAAGAAATGTACTCAAATAATACTGAATTCATATTATTATGACACTATCAGTTTACAAATAAAAAACAAAACAACACAAAACAATGTTCTCCCATTCCCTAAGAATAAATTCCAGTTGAAGATCTTTATCACCACACATGACTAATTTGCTTGACATCTCTGACATCTTTCTAACTGCCTCAAAAACATTTCTCTGCTCTCACTGAGCCCCTTGTTTAATCCTTTCTTGTTAAGACTCAACTAGAAACAGCTGCTGCTGTGTGTACTGTGCTCCTGAGTTTGTAAAACTGTCGTTGACTCCTTCCCTGAGTGCCCAGAAAGGAGGTTTTGGAGAGATGAGCTTTGCCTGTCCATGAGGCGCTTTCCTCACTGCTCTGAGGACATCCACCCTCAGCACCACTTCTCCATCTATCCAAACTCTGCCTTCCCAGTCCTATGAACCAGACGAGAGGAAGCAAATACTTATGCTTGTTAAAACTGTTCTTATCTAAGAGTTAGGTCCTAGGCAATCTATGGATAAAGTCCACAATCTTGTGATTGACTCATCTTGGACAGTGCAAAAAAGTTTTTCTTTCTCAATTCTTAGCTGTTTCTCTGGTAAGGTCTTATTTATTAATTTTATTCTGAAGAGAGGATTTCTACTAGTAAGAAGAAGTAAAGGCTGCTTTTAACATTTTTGTCTCAATCTGTTTACAAACCTGTGTATCAGAGAACATGAACCATCACCTGAACAGAGTGATCAGGCATGGGCTACACTCAAAGCTGTCCTAAGTCCTCCAAAGGTCTCAATATGGTACCTTAGTGCTTTATTTTCTGAAAACTACCCACATGGAACAAAGCTCTTGTTTAGGGTTGCACAGAATTATTCCACCAAATCACTGTGGCTATTTATAGACAACAACTTACTCAGGAGGAGCATTCCCAATGAGGCAGCGCACCATGGGGCCATTCTCTACAAACCTCTTATAAGCAAGTGAGTCCCAAAACAGTAAGGATAAAAGAGAATGCAACCCCCTGGGCCTCTAGCAGTTTGGGCAGCCTTCAGTCTGGTGATAACAGGACAAAAGGACAAGAATACAAGGAAATAATTACAAAGAATGGAAACACCAAACTTCTCAGCCTAACTTCTCCCCTATATTGAAGCTTGAGCTCAATTTTCTGAGTTCTTCCGTTCCCCAGGAAGGAAAGGGTTGAAAACAGATGACCAACCTAGGCCCAGACAAGGAGTCTTTCTACTTTTTTCTAGTTTCCACTGTATTATCTAACTTTGTGTCAACAGAGAAGTCACACAGCTACACACAAACTAAGATCTGGCTGTTCATACAATCGCCAAACTAAGTTACTCTAGGATCACATGACTACTTCTATTCCACTAGCATGGCCACCAAGAGCTTTAACCATATAGAGCTATTCAGAACCATCTTCTTACTCACTATCCATAAACACACTTCTGCATTAACACAAAAGATCTCAAACTAACTGTGCTTACTTTATGAACTATAATGCTCTTTATCATCTGATAACACCTTGCCTCTCATTCCATCTAGGAAACAATACATTTAGACCAAGGAAAAACATGTATTGCATCGCACAATGCACGCATACAAAATTTTTTTTTGTCAGAACCCTTTTCAAATACTGTTGAAATATGTATGGCACATAGAACTTGATATGCTTATGAAGTACAAATTATGCAAAAACAATGAAAAAATTAGACAAACAAAACCTATCCAGCTAAGCAATCTGCTTACCAGGACAGACATAGAGTTTGAGAGTGACGAGTTTCCAGCTCTAGCTTCACTCCAGGGTGAGAGGGCTTTTTTATGAATACAGAAAATGAAAACCATACTAAAAAAGGTACTAAAAAGTTTACAGCCATCTGTGTTGTATATATTCTCACCAATACCACATTCTAATGGAGGTATTTGACTTTTGGATTTATTACCTTAATTTCCTTTAAGTTTAAGATAATTTTAAAATAAAAGCTTTTAAGTATAATATCCAATTTTGATTACCTTAGTTGAATCACAGAAATGAAATTCCCCAAGTTTTAAGAATCATCTGTCTACAATGGATTGGAAAGCTATACTTAATGCCTGGAATTAATTCTATTCAAGTTTTATTCCAAAATTCCTTGAGGTAACAGTAAAATCTTTTTCTGTATTAAACTGGAAAGAAATGAGTCTCAGATAGGTCACTTACTAAATCCAAAAGACAAACCACTAAGAGTAGAAGGTTGACAGGCAGGTTTGCCAAAAGCTTTCTAGTCCAGACGAAGCCAGGCCTTCAAAGTCCTAGCACTCCTTAAGAAACTATGTCCTTGAGAATAACGCCAATTACCTTCAACAATGAAAGATACTCTTCATGTCATAAAGTATTTTAACCAAAAGAATTCTACATTTGTTTACATATATAGTATGAGCATTAAGGGTCCAAGACTTTATCCCTACTGATCACCAAGTAGAATGGGATTTCTTTTCTTCCAGGTACATATCCAGACTGCACTTTTTTTTTTTTTTTTCAGTGTAAGACTGTACAAAATAGTTGAAAAGTCAGGTTAAATTTTTTAAATGGCTGTGCTTCTGATTCAAAAGGACCTAGCTCTGGAGGCATTTCTGGTCAATTCCAGTTGTTTGCCGGAGGCTGTAATAGTTGATTCTCCTACCGTGACCCGGCTGTTGGTGCCCGGGTTCCCTCCCAGCCTGTAGTTGTTGTAGGCGAGATGACTGTATGGATTGTATCCCACAAACCCTGGTGTGCTGGGCATTTGCTGATGGAAACAAATGAGACAAAAACACGAATGAGAAATGAGCTCAAACGAGGGAAACACAGAAATGAAAAATGATCTGCATATGGCATGCAAAAGCAACCTGAGTTTAAACAAGCAATGATGGGTTGTAACTGGTATTTGTTACTGTTTTTTTTTTTTTCCAATTGTGAAACCAGCCTGCAAGTCTGCATGTGCATGCGTGTATGCATGTTTCTTCTCTTTCCTGCTTTTCCTTGATGGGGGTTAGGGATGCTTGGAAGACTGAGTATGTTGTGTTTTGTTCTGAAGAAAGCATCACACTGCAGTTGCAAACAGCTAGAACTATTTCATGGTCAACAGTATGAGATAATTTAGCAACCTGTGATGTTTGAGATAGGAAAGCTTCAAGTATGATAAACTTTAAAGTCTGAAAACACTACATGCAAACAAAACATGATTTATTTGACAATTATGTGGATGCCACCAGTGCACTCATTTACTAAAAACAAAACAAGAAATGGATTTGCTTTTCCAAGACAGCTTTAAATAATTTTATATGTGACAAATGAAAAGAGACTGAAATCAGGAAGCCAGGACTGTCAATAGGATAGAACATATGCTGGATTCAATGGATGTCACATGCATGATTTTAAAACAAGGACTTGTAAGAAATGCATAGATCTCATACTGGGGTGCTATCTGGTCTTTAACCAAGTCATTCTTTCATAGACTTTCTCTTCCATCTCTTCTTTGATCCATCTTCCATAGGTAATCATCAACAGTTTATGCATTTAATTTTAATAGGAACTACTTTTTTTAGTTGACAGACTTGAACTTTCTTTTTCATCTGATTTCCTGAAGTCTCTCAGCCTTTCCAAATACAACTGCTCACTGCAGCAACAAAACTCTTGATTTTTGTAAATTACATGTTGATATAATCACCAATGGGTTTTTATGTAATTGTGGCCTTGTGGTTAATACAATGACATCCAGTGTTCATAAAATCAAGGCAAGATGCATAAAAAGAATGTGGTAAAGAAGAGACCAAAAGTGTAGTTGACTTAGTGACAGTCATAACAAGTGACAGATAGCAATGCCATTTTTACATGCAATTAACGTAACTCTCCTCAATTCTACAAAAGTACACTTCACACATTCCAGCTAAACCTAGTTGTTTCAAAATAAATGCCATTTCCTAAAACATGCCCTTGTATATATCCTTAGTATCCAAAGACATTCAAGCAGGCAGCACATGTAACTTTTTAGAGGAAGACAAAGTGATCAATTATAGCCCATATAGTTAGGAAAGACGCAAATTAAGCATATTTAGTAGGAAAACACAGATGAAACCGTAAAGGCACAGAGAAGGGCGTGTTCCACGGGGAGTGGTTCATTTGAGAGGTGGCAGTGGAGGGGGTGGGTGGTGATAATGGTGGTAAAAGCAATGACATTTTAAAAAGAGAAAGATTAACTCATTTCATATCCATTTTGCTGGGTGTTATAATCCCTAGTTTCTAGATTTTGTGTATAAATGTGAAATTATGATGAGAGTTAAACGAGGATCCCTTTCTTTGTATGAAAACTCAGAAGGGGATCTTGGTTTTTAAAATATTTTTTATTTAAAAAATAGCAAGTTTGTTCACTAGACACTCCTGGAGGTAGTATTTATATAAAAATGATACCTCCGAACACTGATTAAAGAATAATATAAGCAAATAGGGGAATTTACAAAAATGAAACTAGTATATTGCAATTACACCATTTCTAAAGTTGAGGGGCCTGCATCTGTTTTTGAGGTGAGACTTTTAATCGCTCAACTAAACCTGCACACAACCATGAGTGGAATGTGATGGAGATGGGGGTAAGAAATGTTCTTTAAGAAAGAAAAATCATGAAGCACACGACTTTACAGTCCACTGGAAGCAACCTAGCAGACTGTATATTACATGGAGTGAACTTAAGAATGTATGATAGGCTTTTTAAAAGGAGCATCTAAGGAAAAATAAATTGTTGATAACTATAACTAAAACACACACCTATGAGTTAGTAAATCAGACTAGTTACCTAGCGGAGGAAACAAACAAAAAGGAAAGACACAGGAACTCATTAGTAATAAAAGTAGACTAGCCTGAAATTAGTTGGTAGAGGGTATGGAGGAAGAGCTAGCAGATATTAAAGAATTAGCTTTGGGCTGGGCATGCTGATAATCCCAGCGTTTGGGAGGCCAAGGTAGAAGGATCACCATTTGGAAGCCAGCCTAGGCTACATAAAGACCCTATCTCAAAACAAAACAAAATAAATCAAAATAATCCTGATTCAGATTTTGTAGGCTATGGTTATGTTAAGTGGTCTTTTTGTTGTTGTTTTAAAATGGTAAGAAAGCCATTGCAGCATTTCAACAAGGGCCTGTACAGTTTGCTGTTAAACTGGAATTGTGTTTGGATGGTTATTTTACAAGCTGCTCAAGCTGGGAAGAGCTTGCTGGGGAAAAACAGTTCACAACCATTAGACACCTTCAAACACATCAGTCGGCAAGCCAAATAGAACCAAATTCAGTAGCAAGATCTGACCCATGGGTAACAAAACCCTGACCCGAGCAGCTTTAAAATAAAACTTGTGAGCGTAATTATCCTTAGAACAAGAAACTTTATTTAATGTGAAATTTTATATACAGACAAGAAAGTTTAATTAAAAAAGCTGTGCTGCTGGGGTTCCAACATAGCCTTGTACATGCTATGTGAGTGCTTTGCCACTGAGCTACCCAGCCCTTACAGTGAAAGGAAAAGGTAACCGGTTGAAGGTTAGGCTTAAAACAACAAAAAAGAATAAAGGATGCCAGAATGAGCATTTACTCAATATCAACGGAAAGACCCTTTACCAGGGAAAAACAACAAGAAAGGAGTGTTTCATTGATTTCCCATTAGGAAACAGAGAGCACAGGCGGCTGGAAGCTCACAGTATGTATTTTTAAATGTTGGGGTTGGTTCAGGTGGGATGAAAGGAGTTATTTTATTTGGTAGGAAGTGCTGATTTTTAGCTGAATTGTCTATCCTGTGGCTGTGATGGCTGAGTGACTGTCAGTGGAAGACATCTGGGTTTTTGTATCAAGGCCAAACTTGGCTATTACATTAACAAGAAAATTAAAACTTACTGTTGCAGGAGCTGGGGTGGGAGGTGGGGCATAAGATGGTCTTTCTGTTTGAAAGAAAATAAATAACTTCTTGTAAACAACTGAGATATAATACTATGCAACAAAACTACCAATGGTCCTGCTTTGAAGAAAAAAAAATGAGAGTATTTTGGAATTCCCATTTGCTAGGGCATTAGTCTCGTATTAACACAGATTGATAAATATAAAAATTGAAACTTACTTGACATTTTGGAAGATTAAGTTCTCAGTTCCTTAAGAATGAATCTGAGACACTAAAATAAAAAAAAAGAAAAAAAAGAAAAAAAAAGAGAATCAAAACTCAGCAAGCATAAGAGAATGTTTTCCTAAAGAATAGGGTAGTTTGATATTTCTGAGCAAAATTACTTCACTATTAATTGCTAGTAATCAAGCCTTTTGCATATTTTTTAACTAGTTCTTACATTCATTTGATCAGAATTAAATGATGAAAATAAATTACTGGGAAATTTAGAGTTATATTAGAGATGGATTTTTAGGTTTTTGCTTATGATCCTGAGAGCAGCGTCTTGTATGGAAAACATTTTGCTGATGCCATGCAAACGATTACTTAGACTGATAAAAAAAAATCATGACGATAGAATGTGATGTATTATCGGGGTGACCCCAACAAGGCCTACCAGACACTGACTATAAATAACCCCTCATCAGAAGCTCTGCCGTATTTAGGGAACATCTTTTATTGAAACAGAGCAATGTCTTATTCCTGGAGGCAGTGGGAAAGATTAAGTCAGTATGATAACAAATTTTACATTCTGTTTTGTTGGTAGTTTCATAAGAGCCGGAACAACTTTCTGAGGCTACTTACAGGACACTTGTTCCTTTGCAGCTCATTTCAGAAATTATCTCAGGTACTTCCTTGATAAATTATCTGGACAGAATTAATTGTATTGTCTTTGTATTCCTACATGGCTTACTTACAAAGACCAGCAGCATTTTCCCCCGAACACCATTTGAATGTGGCTGGGTTCTGTCTTGCTGGAGAGGAGGGATGGTCTAATTTATTACTGTATTAATCAACCGTAGCTTCATAAATTTGGTCCTAGTATGACCAGCTCGAAACATGGACATATCTGGGCTTGCTCCTTACCCAACATAGACCACAAATGGTAATGCATAAGAGACGAAAACTTATTTTTAGAAGGATGGTGAATACACTTATTTTTTCTTCTTCTAGTTTTCATTTTCAGGAAGTGCCTCAATCATCAGGGTAAGAGTTTCTGATGTGGAACTAGCTAATTTTTTTTCAACTCATCTCTTTTTTTCCTTCCATCAACACCCAGTAGGCCTTGCTGTGGGGAGCCCCGACAAGAAACTGTGACAGGGTCCCTGGTACCTTACACTTCACTGCTAATACTTACAAATGATAGCTCTCCCGGGCTAAGACTATAAACTCTAGTAGTGAGTGGATCTAACCATAGTGCCTGGGACGGAACTCGTTATTTATTGAGTTAAATTACCTTACTGGTCAGGCTTATAACACAGTCTTACTCACTAGTCACAACGACCCTACCAGATGCGTACGGCTGTCCCCATTTTACAAAGAAAGAAAACAGTCTCGGGGCGATTAAGTGTCTAAGGCCAGAGACCCGAATTGTCAGAGATGGGTTTAAACCCAACCCACACCGTCTCAGACTTCACTCCAGGCCATCCCGGGAGTCCTTAGGTCGCTGCCTGAACCAAATAAAAAAATAAAAATAAAATAAAAGGTGGGGGGGACGACCACCTTCCTGGTGGGTGAGGATCCCCGCTGGCTTTGCCCAGAGGGCTTCCGGAGATCCTTTCCCTGGAGTTTGTGGCGGGAGGAGGACGAGCTTTTCTGGAAAGTTCCCCGCAGGGGGGTTGTGCATGGGTGCTCGCCGGCGTCGGGAGTCCGGCGGAAAGCGACTACCGGCGCCTCCGAGGAGCTGTCCTGGATGGGGTTGCCCTGTTGCCGCCGCGGCCGCTAGGCCTCGCCGAGGCCGCACCGGCTCTAGCTCCCGCCTCGCAGCCGAGGCCGAACCCCAGCACCCCGCGGGAACTCGGGGTCCCGCCAAGCCGAAAACACCACCGCTCGCCACCCTTCCCCGACCGGGTTGGGCCCACTGGGAAACACTCACCCGCGGGCCGAGAAGGCGCCCGCAGCTCCGGCTTCGCTTCCCTTTGTCCCGCGCTCGCCCCGCCCCTCGCGCCGGAGCTTCCGCGCTCGCACTTTCCACACGCTCCCGGGGAATTGTCTGCCGGCCGCGGCCGGCTCTCGGCAGACGAGCGGCCCTTCCAGTGAGCACGCGGCGAGGCTCAGTGCGCCAAGGATTTTTTTTTTTTTTTTTTCAGGCTCCTGGGTTTCCTCAGAAGTCTTCCAATTTAGATCCCGTCCCAGCCGGGCGCCGATTCGTCACGGCGAGGAGGGCGGAGAAGGCTGGGCCGCGTTGCGGGCCCCTGGTTCGCGGCCCGGCAGCAGGAACTGCGCAGACTGCGCTCCCCGGAGCTTCACGGAGGCGGTGGGAGCCGCCGCGTGAGGCGGGCGCCGAGTTGGGGGGGGAAAAGGCTCGCCGGAGCCTCTCCCGGGAGAGGGCGGGACGCAGTTCCCGCACACCCCGCACCCTGGCGTTTCCCTTCGCTCTGGTCCTCAGTACTCCGCTGATGGACGTGTGAATGGAGGATGGAGAATGTAGGCGGGGAGGACCTGGGTCGCTGCGTTTAGGTCCTTGCTGGCGCCCAGCGGGGCTCCCCTGCCTCCGCCTAAGCGAAAAGCAACACGGGAGTTTTGTAGTTTTTTTTCCCCAGATGCTTCTAGAGGTTGAGTGATGGCGGCGGATTTCTGCGCCTAGGGTCCTCGGATGTCAGCTCACGCCTTCCAGCTGGCGTACCTGTGACAATTCACATCCCTTCCCAGGAGGGCCAGTTCAGCTCAGCCTCGCTTGTCTTGTTTCTTTGTGCTGCCCTCCTGGAACTTTCCCAAGCCGGTCCTGTGTCTGATACCCCTTCTATATGGGATTGGGCCTTCTGCTATCTTGGAAAGTCTTGAAAACAAAGTTTCAGGCATCTGAACCGGACAATTTCATAATTACCAATGATTTCTAAGGGCTAGATATGTAATTAGATGTTCAGCAAGGGTACGCGGAGCCACCTTTCTGAACCATTCCAGGGCTCATTTTTACTAATTAACGAATACTTTGGCGGACCCTACAAAGTAAAGAACACTGGGCTAATGTGGGTCACGTTACGGTGGAGGAAAAATGAGCAGAGCATCTGTGGTTTTCTAAGAACAATGTTAGCATCTAGAGAATCTGGCTGAATGCTAGGACTACCTGTTGGCCCTTATCCTGGTTGTGACAACAGGAAATGAGGTATCTTTAGAAGTCTGCAGAGCTAGGGATAAGTGACAATACTGTCCAGTTCTTCCATCGCCTAATATTTTCATATTCTGGTGAAATTAACGGAATGAAAGAGTATTGTAAGGAAAGACTAAAGGAGAGGTTTGCTTTGTTTTGTTTTCAGATGAATGTATAGCATAATCAATATATCTGAAAATGGTTTTTAACACAAAGAGCATAGAGAAGGTGAATGTAGGATCTACACAGTTACAGCAGGGATCCAGTGTCTTCTTCCTCTGTCTGCCCAGTAACTCCGGCCTTGTTACTTCCCTGCCTTAGCAGTTGTGGGATTATGGAATGGTAGAAAAGGGGGTAGGGGGGACAGTGCTCTGGAACATGTGTGCACGTGCATGCATGCTGCAAGGTGCCATCCCCAGCTGGGCAGTTCTCTGAAGCTCAGCGGTGTCGGCATGCTGTGTTGGGAAAGGGCTGACACAAAAGTGGCTTAAAAAAAAAAAAAAAAAAAAAA
>NC_034603.1:66716988-66725214 GCF_900095145.1 Mus pahari
TGCTGCAAGGTGCCATCCCCAGCTGGGCAGTTCTCTGAAGCTCAGCGGTGTAGGCATCCTGTGTGGAGAAAGGGATGATAAAAAAGTGGCTTAAAAAAAAAAAAAAAAAAAAAGGAAATTGATTGAGTTCTAAGTAGACAGCGGCATGGCCTATTACTTCTGTGAGGTGCTGGGGATTAAATCCAGGGTCCCGAACAGGTCCTGCAGCACTTTTCAAATAATGCTGTCTACTATTATATCTCCCCAGAATTATAGGATTTTTATAATTATGGTTATGATGTGTGTGTGTGTGTGTGTGTGTGTGTGTGTCTGTAGGATCTTACTACGTAGTTCAGGTTGATCTGGAACTCAAAATCTTTCCTCTGCCTTCCAAGTGCTGGGATTGCAGGTGTGTACTGTCAGTACCTAGCTGGATTTTAAAACTTAATCCTTAATTTATCTTGGAAACCAAGTTAAACCCTTCATCTCCCGTCACTGGAGTTTTCTTTCTTCCTCAAGTGATTTAGCTTCGTTTGGCTTAACCATGCACAGACATCTTTGAAATACGAGAACCCAAATACAAGGAAGCCTTAGAGTTCATGTTTAATTTTTTTTTTATTATAGTGGTATCATTTACTTTGGTAAATTCATATTCTGATTTTAAAATGCCTCAAAGCAAACAAAACTCGTTTACAAATTCAAGTACTGCATGTTCCACACAGAATAGCCACACAGTGGAACTTCTCTAGCAAGCTGTTAATTCACAATGCCGGGTCCCAAACACTGCAGTAGATTGCACTAAATGCATTGCTTTATCAGAATTGTTGCATAATGCAGTAACCAGTACAATGGCTAACATGATTGCAGTCAAAGCTTTAATAAAATTGTAGCATTTAATGATGAGTACTCCCCATCCCCTTTTTTTCCCTGAGGTCCAGACCCAGTGCCTCCTATGTGCTAGGTGAAGTTCTGCCACCCTGCCGTACCCCCAGCCTGAAAGAAACATTTTATGTGTAGGATGCAATTTTAAGTTAGGCGCTTATTCAAGAATAAGTGCTTAATATGCTGTCGTAACCTTGAAGAGCAGCATCATTCCTTTTTACTAACTAGAGTGAGTCAGGCTGAAAGCAACCTGGAGTAATGAAAAGGGGGAACGTTAAACCCCTGGATTACACGAAAAGCTAACTAATGTAAGTTCCTTGTGGCTAAAGCATATTTACTAGTCAACATATATATGCATATATACACACATGTGGAGAGGGAGGGAGGGGGAGAGGAAGAAGGGTTTTGAAGGCCCCACTAAAATGCTAATATAGCTGTAGCCCTTAGATGATACTGAGCTGCAAACAAAGAGCAGTGGCGAATGTTTTGTACTCCTTATTTGTTGTTGTTTAGAAAAAAAAGCCTATAAATGTCTAAATGTTGTAAAACAGATATCTACTATTTAAGGTCCCAAAGTAAGTGTACCTGCATTAAAAAATTTAGGTTTTTGTTTTGTTTTCAAAAACAAAACAAAACAAAACAAAAAACCAAAACAAACTTGCAATGGGGCTAGAGAGATGGCTCAGAGGTTAAGAGCACTGGCTGCTCTTCCAGAGGTCCTGAGTTCAATTCCCAGTAACCACTTGGAGGCTCACAACCATCTGTAATTCTATCTGATGCCTTCCTTCTGGGGTGCAGGCATATATGTAAATAATAATAATTAAAAACAAAAACAGAAAAAACTTTGCAACAATTTTCCACTTATTCACAAATATATTTTACATCTCTATTTATTACAGTTTGAACAATTTAAAAACAAGCTCTGCAGGCACTCTTAGCTCAGATAGCAATACTATGCTGTTAGCTCACAGAAATGACTGCAAGGACTATTTCTCCGAGTTCATAGAATTTCTCCCCTCAGGCCCATAGCACAGGCTACTCACACTTCATTTTGCAGATGGCGAGCAGCTGGGTAACTGTCCTAGTAACTGGCATCATCACAATGTGCTTTAAAAGGTTTGTACAGCTGGAGTGTGTGTGTGTGTCTGTGTGTGTCTGTGTGTGTGTACAACCTTTATCATTTAACAAACTGACTCTCCTGATAGTGATTTTTAAAAAGCTTTAAGATAAAGATATAGAGTAACCCAATTTTATTAATAATCAAAATAGCCTTGGAGAATGCTCTACAGTTCATTCAGAATCGCTCATGGATGGAACACTTCGCAATTTCCAGGGTTCAAATGATTGTCTCAAAAGGAAAAGTCTTAAGTGAATTAAGAGTCTGCTCCTTAAATGTTTGTTCCTAACTGCTGCCTTTTTAGAAGTAGAACATTCTAGGTTCAGCCGGTCCTGGAACCACGGAGAGTAAATCACTGTAGCTCTTCAGTTTTCAAACAAGCTATTCTGTTTTTCTTAGGATGTTTAGCCTTTGAGGAAAATTACAGACTTAATGAAGTCACCATAATATTTAAAGTCTCTGCTAAAGCTCACCAGAATAAAGACTATTTAGATGACAAATAAAACAGAATCCACAACCCCTCTCAAAAAACAAAAACAAAAACAAAAACAAAAAAACAAACAATAAAAACAACAAAAAACTAGGACTCCATCTTTGGAGTCCTAGCAGCGTCATCTCTTACTTATGTGTTCTCTGAAGAGAGCCACAGCCCACAGCATCTTAACACTATCCATCCATGTAAAATAACGTACATTTGGGACTGGGGTCTGTATGGCCTACATAGGTCCATCCTAGTGCCCTTGCTAAACACTCTCTCTGGGTTAGTTGGTTCCTGGTGGGGGTTTGATGGAGGGAATACTACAGGATCTTCTCATGATAAGTCTGACTTCGATATCTGGAAGATTATCTTGTCTACTCTCTAAACAGCCCTCATCAGTGGCTGCTAGATGGAGATCAAACCGGAGAGAAACAGACTTTTTCCTCAGTCGAGGATTATCTTTAAAGAATGAACCTTCCCATTCTTTTATAACTTCATCCACTTTCTCTGTCCTGAAATGAGAAAACAAACTTGTTTTTAATAGAAGAAGAAATAGACGCAATGTATAGTTCATATTCATGAAAGAGAAATGCGTATAAAGTATAGGGTGTAGGATTTTAACAATTTAGATTATTGTATTTCATGTGTGTTTTGTCTGCATGTATGTATGTATGTATGTGTACCACTTGCATGCCTGGTGCTTGCAGAGGTGAAGAGAAGGCATCAGCTTCCCTGGACCTGGAGTAGTGAAAGGCTGAGAGTAAGCCCGTGCCCTTTACCGTCAGCCGTCTCTCTACCCCCAGGCTGTGGACTTTCTAATTGACACAAGTTTAACAACCATAAGGATATAATTTGAAATATAGAATTATGTGGGATTTATACACTTTTCTAATTAAAAATAATTTATTTGTATTTATTTTTTTTAGACAGGGTCCCTTGATATATAGTCCGCCTCCTTCCTCTGCCTCCTGAGCGCTGGGGTCCTACACAATTTTTTTTTTTTTTTTTGAGACAGGGTTTCTCTGTGTAGCCCTGGCTGTCCTGGATGGAACTCACTTTGTAGACCAGGCTGGCCTCGAACTCAGAAATCCGCCTGCCTCTGCCTCCTGAGTGCTGGGATTAAAGGTGTGAGCCACCTCGCCCGACTCCTACACAATTCTTATGCTCTGATTTTAGTTTTAGAGAAAAAAAAAAAAAGGTGAATTCTTTACACACTCTTCTTTGTGTTGCTAATGTGTGTATATTCATGACTGCCTGAAAAATGATAGTGTATTGGAAGTGTTTGAAATAGTTGAAAAGGACCGCTAAGACTGCTTAATTGAAGTGACTCTTCTCACATTTAGTTCTGTTCCAGAGTCAAGCAGTTTTACTTACTGAATGGTACCGTGGGCCTTGGTGCTCTCCTTCACGTCTCCGTTCACTACTGCCTGTTTGGTCACTGTTTCCATATTTTCATTTTCATACTTTTGAGAGACTTTTGTTGAAAAAGATATTTCATTTATAATGGCTGTGGAAATGTTACATTAAGTTACAATGATGAAAAAGACAAGGAAAATAAAGTACATTTTAATGTGCGTGTGTGTGGGGGTGGGTGGGTGTAGTCACAACATCGACAAACTGAACATTTCTCTTTTTGCTGCTTTGGAGAAATTTCTGTATCATCTCCACCAATAATAACATTTATTTTTAAATTAGGTTATCGTGTCAGAAACTCACCTGAGGGGAGAAGAAAGCCAACTTTACTCTTGGTAGGCTTTTCTTCTTTTTTCTCTCCTTGGATACAACCATAATATCTGAAATGGAAAGAGTCATAGAAACAACACTGCGGTAGCAAAACAAAAATAAAAACAAACAAAAGGGAACAGACAAGAGAATGGTAAGTTGTTATGGTCACACAATGGGAATGCCATTTATCATTCACAGTGATGAGGCAGGCCATGCAGCATCCCAGTGAATCTCCAAGGCACAAGGAAGCGTGGAGGGATACTAGGAGCTAGTTTTCTAAGGATTAAAATACTACACAGACCAGTTTTCTACATTGTGTACAGATGTATCTGTATTACCAAAGGAGCTGGATGAGACTAATAAATATAAATAGCCTGAAAGAGGGAGATGTAGTGTGTGTGTGTGTGTGTGTGTGTGTGTGTGTGTGTGTGTGTGTGTAGGAGAGGAATAGGGCAAGGATTAGATGCCTAGAAAATAATACAACTTCAGAAATATGTTACTCCTTAGACTGCAGAAACTAGGTGAAGTCTGTTAACAGGTCAAACACCATAGGGATACAATGTATAATACTTAATAACATTGCTGTTTATATTTCCTGGGTTTTGTATAATAACATTGCTTATTTATATTTTTCTGTATTTATATCTTAAACACAATATAAATATAGAAAATTATAAAATACTAAAAACCAATTTGTCAATATCTTGAATGCTTAGAAGTTAACATCTACCATTATTTAATAATATATTACATATTCATCATATATAAAATTGTGTATTTTTTTTTTACACATCACCATGTGCTAGATAGTACTTTAAGTTGACTCAATAAGCCCTCACAGCAATATTGTGATGTAGACAATATCCTTCCCATATTGTTGAGAAACGGAAGCACAGTGAGGTTAAGTAATTTGCCCAAGGTCATTCAGCTAGTAAGTGGTATAATTTGAATTCCATTTTATGAATTTGTTTTTGTTTTTGTTTTTTTGAGACAGGGTTTCTCTGTATAGCCCTGGCTGTCCTGGAACTCACTCTGTAGACCACGCTGTCCTCGAACTCAGAAATCTGCCTGCCTCTGCCTCCCAAGTGCTGGGATTAAAGGCATGTGACACCACTGCCTGGCCCATTTATGATTTTTAAAGATTTGAGATACGCCAAGGCTTATCATAGGCTAATCCTATTCCATCTGGTGTTGCAGAAGAGTCAGGATTCTGAAACAAGAACAAAGATTTATTTTTATGGGCGTATAGAAACTGGAGATGATGTCCTTGTTTAAAGGCCTAAGACTTTATAAATATTGTAAAATATAATGCTGAATAAACAAGAATTCCCCTGTTAGTTCCTTTTTCTCTCAGGATTATTTAAATCTTTAAAATTGTGACTCCAGCCAGTGTTATCATGCTTGTGTAATAGAATCACTTGTGTATTATTTTCACTTTTTGAGAGAGGGTCTCTTGTAGCCCAGGCTAGCCTCCAACCTGTTATGGAGCTGAGGTTGACCTTGAACTCCTGGTCTTCCTGCCTTCACCTCCCAAGTGCTGGGATTACAGGCATGCACAGCTGGATTATGTGATGCTGGTGAACAAACTCAGTGTAGACTCAGGGTTTCATGCATGCTGGCCAAGCCCTGTTCTGGCTGAGCCTCCTCCCCCAATCATAGTATTATTTGGGTGTTTACTTGGGGGGTTGGGTGTGAGCCCTTGGGCAGGGTTATGGTGATAATGTGTGAATCTCGTCCTAAAAGGGAGAAACAGTGGGGAAAGTGGGAAGACTGAGAAAAGCCACCTTAGTGACCAAGAACTGTAATAGGCAACTCTGGTTATTTGCATGTTGGTTTTAGCAGCAGACACAGTTCTTCATGCTCTCTGGAGGGTGCGCTAAGCCTGCGTCACTACAGGAGTTCAGTGAACAGGCTGTGGTGGTGGTGGACTTTATTTTGGATTTGTGCATCTGACCCCGAGCCACCCGTGCCTTTAGTGACGAGGTTCTAGGTACCTGATCTCTTCCTGTTCTAGCAGGCGGCGGTACGTGGCTATTTCCTGCTCCAGCCTCATCTTTGTGTTGAGAAGCATCTCATGCTCTTGAAGCTGCCTCTCGATGCCACGCCTCACTTCCTGCAGCTCCTTCTCCAGTCCGCCAATCACTGACTCCAGATCTTGCAGCTGCATCTGGTAATGCTGCTCACTGGCCTGCAGGGAGTTCTCAAGGCCCCTTTCCTGTTGACAGACATCCTCAGCAGTAAACCAGCAACAGGACAAGGGCTTCTGAAGTCTCATTTGCAAGGTTTGCACCCGTTCTAGTCTACTTACTTACTACCCATTTATTTATTTGGTTTTATGGCATAAGCAGTCAAAACCAGGACCTTGAACAGGATTGCCACCGAGTCTCACCTATAGCTCCACCCGTTTTGTTTGTTTGTTTGGTTTTAATTTAAAGATTATAACAATTGTGCTCCAGGTATTCAAGAGGACTTTTTCTTTTTGCTATTGGAATTTTCTTTTTACGTTTCTTTATTTGTGTATGAGTGTGTATGTGTTCATAAACACATACCCCAGCACACATCTGGAAATCAGACGGCAGCTTTCAGGAATTGATTCTCTCGTTCCACCACGTGGGTTTGGGAGATCAAACTCAGGGTATCGGGCTCTGTGGCAAGCCATCTTGCTGGCCCCTCTTTTGCTGTTTGAGACAAGGTCTCATGGTGTAGCTAGCCCAGGTTGGCTCTGAACTTGGAATTACAGCTATGAGTAACCAGGCCTAGTTCATTCTATAGTTTAAGTTGACCTTGAACTAAGGGCAATCCTTCTCCCTCAGCCTCTCAAATGCTAGATTATAGACGTGAACCACCACACCTGACTGCCATCTTTTTTTTTTTTTTTAAAGGAAATTATATTTACATTATATTATAAATATATAATTATATTTAGTGGCTGAGCTGTTATCTGTAATGACAACTATTCAGGAGACAGAGACAGGAGGATTACCAGTTCAAGGCTTGATTGGGCAACTTTGTGAGATGATGTCTCACCAACATCAAGGAGTAGGGCCTAAGGATGTGGCTTCGTAGTAAAGCACTTGTTTAACAAGCACAAGGCCCTGGTTTCAGTCTTCAGTACTGGATTTTTTTTTTTTTTAAAGGTTTATTTATTATTATACATAAGTATACTGTAGCTGACTTCAGATGCACCAGAAGAGGGCGTCAGATCTCATTACGGGTGGTTGTGAGCCACCATGTGGTTGCTGGGATTTTTGAACTCAGGACCTTTGGAAGAGCAGTCAGTGCTCTTACCCGCTGAGCCATCTCACCAGCCCAGTACTGGATATTTTTTAAAAACATACATAACTAGATAGCTTTCTATATTTCAAAATCTCGTAGTCATTCTTTTGGCAAGAAAAAAAGAAATCCTTTACACTGGGATTAACTTACTGTTATTCTGAATTATTTGATTTTTTTTAAAAAAAATATTGAAAACATAATGAATGTCAAAGGTAAAACCAGGTTGCTAGGGGCCCATGCTTTGGCTCTCTGGATGAAGGTATTGCTGCTAAGTCTAACGGTCTGAGTTCAAGCCCCTGGTCCCACATGGTGAAAGAAGAGAACTGTCTCACAAAAGTCCTCTGACTTCCACATGTGCACACACTAAACCAACAAACAAAGTTTCAAAAAGGCATGCTAGAAAAGTGCTTAACTATTTTTCCATTAGAAATCTCAATGACACGAATGCAAGAAGCCAGCGGTTAGGAGACTATAGATAATAATAACAATACACAATCCACGTTCTCATAGCAACAGTCAGGGAGCCCCAGACCCACAATCAAGTACAACCGAGTTTCTCTCCGAATTTCTCTCCGTATAAGCTGAACCCTAAGTGAGCTGATTACAGCCAGTGGGTGGGAAAGAGCGAGGATCAGGGCCAACAATCAGTTGCCTCCATAGAAAAGTTCTGGTCTTTCTCTTTCTCTTTCTCTTTCTCTTTCTCTTTCTCTTTCTCTTTCTCTTTCTCTTTCTCTTTCTCTTTCTCTTTCTCTTTCTCTGTCTCTGTCTC
>NC_034603.1:66725259-66726663 GCF_900095145.1 Mus pahari
TGTGTGTGTGTGTGTGTGTGTCTGTGAAGGTGTGTATGTGTGTGTGTGTGTGTCCATGCCGGTGTATTTTAGTGTGTAGTATAGCCTGTGTATATTATATACTGGAGTCAGCCTCTGGTATAGTTTCTCAGGAGCTTTGATTTTCTTTTTAATTTTTTTGAGATACGGTCTCTCACTGGGACCCTGGCTGGCTGACTAGGCTAGAATGGCTGGCCAGTGAGCCCCAGGGATCTATGTGCCTGTCTCTGGATCACAGTGTTCACCACCATGTTTCACTTTTACACGTAGTCCTGCAGATCAAAACTAGGTCCTCATACAATCCTCCGAGTCCCCCAGATACATCTTGATGATCATTTTCTAACTGTTCTCCTATCATAAAAACAATTAGGGGAAGACGCATAGCTCAGTGGTAGAATGCCCGCCTGGCGAGTGCTGGGGGGTGGGGGGAGAGTGGGGTATTTTCTGTTTTGCTTTAAATGTTTTCATTCTGATAGTATTAAAAAGAAAACACCTGCCGGGCAGTGGTGGCGCACACCTTTAATCCCAGCACTTGGGAGGCAGAGGCAGGCATATTTCTGAATTCAAGGCCAGCCTCATCTACAGAGTGAGTTCCAGGACAGCCAGGACTGCACAGAAAAACCCTGTCTCAAAAACCAAAAAAAAAAAAAAAAAAAAAAAAACCAACCCAAAGGGCACTCTTGAAAGGGAGGTGTTCAAAAGCAATCACAGAACAATTATATAGGAATCAAATCACCTTTTCTACTTCTATTAGATTACAAGTGTGCATTCTGGGCTGGAGAGATGGCTCAGTGGTTAAGAGCACTGACTGCTCTTCCTAGAGGTCCTGAGTTCAATTCCCAGCAACCACATGGTGGCTCACAAGTATGTGTTCTGGTGTTTTGACTACTAATCGATCAAATGCTCAAGCTAGTCAATTATGCTTTCAGCCCCAATCTTCTCTGCTATAAAATGATCTTAGAAGTTCCTTCTAATTATATCAGCATATGAAATACAGAAAAAGAAAAAAAAAAGCACATCTGTTTTAACAAAATTTTTTGAGACAAATTTGTGACCTCTGATCCTTTCATTTTTTTGAATGTGTTAAGAAAGAGCATGTGAAATTTAGTGATTATTTTCCCACATGTTTTGTAGGCTGCTTCACAGAGGCAGATGCACATCAATTCTGAGGTATGGACTAGGAGCAGACACTGCTAAAAAACGTTATTACTAGACTAGTAAACTGGAAACTCAAGTTGCAGTAGGCATCGGTGTTCTTAAACGAAGTTCTGTGCTACAGAAACCCTTTTACTTTTTTCAAGATGGTGTTTTTTTAGAAGGGATCTTCAGTTTGGATATTTGGGGTAATAAAAATGATCATGTGTGTGTGTGTGTGTGTGTGTGTGT
>NC_034603.1:66727523-66734238 GCF_900095145.1 Mus pahari
GCCATCACTGGGAATAGAGGCCCCTTGGTCTTGCAAACTTTATATGACCCAACACAAGGGAAGGCCTGGGCCAAGTAATGGGAGTGGGTGGGTAGGGGAGCAGGGGCAGGGGAGGGGTAATAGGGAACTTCCAGGATAGCATTTGAAATGTAAATAAAGAAAATAATAATAAAAAAAGGCAACTTTTTGTGTTCTTTTAATTTTGTAAATTTGATTATATGGTAGGTTTTGTTTAAGGGAAGGTAGAGTCAATAAAAAAAAAACTGTGAATAAAGTTTAGGGCAAGCTATTAGAGAAAAGGAGAGTTGACTCAGTAACAAAGTGCTTGTCATGCAAGATTACAGACAGGAGCGCCCCAGAACCCATGCAAATGCTGAGGAGAGATGGAAGCCTGCCTATAATTCCAGCCTGGGTAGGTGGAACAGGAAGTCTCAGTTTTACACATCAGTGAGCTCTATCATGTGGAAAGAGAACAAACTTCTCCTGCATCTAAACCAAGAACCCGGTGACCTTGTTTAATCCATGGAACTGATCATTCTTTTTGAAAAACCAAATAAATATTTTGCAAAGTAAACTTATAAGTTGAATTTACAAGTCCCTATACCATGTGTGCATACAGACCAACATGCATGTGAATCTCACCCAGTTCACCCTTACACATTCAAACATGTGCACGCACGCATACACACACACACACACACACACACACACACACACACACATACACCCTCTGAAAAAATGGAAAAAGAAAGACGCTAGAGGGAACTTTTTCTTTCGTCAGCTTGTTCGTAGTGTTAACTTAGCAAAGTCAAGCAACCAACATCTACAGGAGCAACTCCAAAACAGGATATAAAGACTTTTGGAAACAAGATAAGGCTATGGGGACCACTGGTCTTTTGAATTCCCCGTTGGGGAACTGGCAGATAAACTGTGTGTTAGAGTCCCAAGATGGTCCCTAGTGTGCCACATCTCCTCAGGTTCACGTCCTGTGATTCAAGGTTGAATCAGGCTGTTCTGAGTCTTGCTGTGACCAGTTGGCTATGGTAGAGGTGACTCTGTGCCGATTCTAGGCTAAGCCTTAAGAAGCCTGTCAGCTTCCCACATCATGTTTTTGGGAGCCCCAGTTCATCATTTTAGTAATCTGGATACCTGGTTAGAGAGGCCATATAGGGAGGCTAGGTGAGGCTAGGTGGAGAGGGACCCGAGGCCACATGGAGAGGGCAGGCAGCAGGCTCAAGGATCTCAGGCTAGCCTTCCAGCAAGCTCTTGCCAAGGTCCCAAACACATTAGCCAGTCACTTTGGTTATGCCAGTCAGTAGGGCACCATCCAGAGTCCCCACCCCCCAGCCTCCTCATCCCACAGAATTACAAGACAGGATACGTTGGTCTAAATTTTAGGTTGTTGAGTTTTGGGAGGTGACTTACTATGCATTACTTGCTTGCCAAAGCAACTGTATGTTTATTTTCCTGATTTACTTGCATGGTTCTAGGGTTTGAACCCAGGACTTTGCATATGTTATAATAATATAATAAGCTGACTTTGTGAGTTATTTGGGAAAACACATTTCTCTCAAGAACTTTTATGTTATAAAACATTTTGCTTTTTTTTTTTTTTTAAATCAAAGTCACTTCAGCAATGGGACTTGTAAATTCAACTTATAAGTTTACTTTGCAAAATATTTATTCAGCTTATAATTTTCAAAAGTTGTCCTCTCTTAATATTTTTCTCTACCATGTGGAAAGAGAACAAACTTCTCCTGCAAATAAGCCAAGAGCCAGGTGACCTTGTTTAATCCTGAGAGTATTACCCACAGGCAAAATTTATAATGATATTGTAATAAGTTACCAACGAAACAAAGTCCTGTGATTTTTTTTTTAAACTATCATTTTTTTGTTGTTTTGTTTTTGTGTTTTGGCCCTGTTCTTAAGTAAACTCTTTGCTGTATTGTATCTAGGTGTTGGGAATACAATTTGAACCCTGGTATAAGAGATAAGCTAATAAAAAGCATCCTAAGTTTCTGAAACTTTGTTTCCCAAATATTTGCTTCTAAATATGTATTTAAATTTGAGGCCTTACTATTAAAGGCAGGTGTTACTTTGAAACTGAGTCTAGGGGATATGAATTGAACCTTGGTCTGACTTGGCTCTGTTTCATTTATTTATTTTAAATATCTTGCAAGCTTTGTGTCGGAAGTAAACAGTTCTCATACCCTCAAAGCAAAAATGGGTACTTTTAAGTGTAGAGTCTCTCCCTACTCAGCTGGGGGATTTTGATGGTCAGATCTGAATCCTTGGTTCTGCAAGCCACATTCACATGCTCAGATGATTCTATTTATAACAGTCAGTATAAACCCAAGTGCTCGGGAAAGATGATAGAAACCTTCTAGAAATATTTTTCTTGCTTCTATCTCCTCCCAGAGTGTGCAAAGCAAACAATCTTGACTATCAAGCTTTGAGTCTACAGATGTTATTTAAATTGCCTCTATAATTAACTCCATAATATCTTTGAAGAGTTGTTCGGAATGCTTCCTTCCTGGAAACAAAACAAAACAAAAAACCCAAAGAGGTCAGAGAGCACCATTTTATTGCTTGTTGACTCCATGTTTTAGTAATGACGGTCACCTTACGATCTCTATAAAATTCCAATGCATCAATCAATATTTATTGAATGGTCATTCAACAGCACAGCCAAAGGGTTTTCTCCCTGTCTGCCACCCCAGACCCCGTGCAGGAACACCTACATCGCCTCCCCAGTAGATGCTGCGTGGAAAAGGAGATACTGTACCTCAGAGAGGCCGGGACAGGAATCGGGTAGACATGGACTGTCTCCTTATCCTGAAGGTGCCTGGCTGAATGAAATCATTACCTGGATCCGCGTCGACAACACCGTCTCTATCTGATTTCTGGTGAGGAGCTGTTCATAGTTTGCCCTGATCTCATTGAGGAGCTGGGACAGCTCCATTCTTTTCCCATCCTCCACCTTGGCTAACTGGACCTTAGCGATGGAATGAGCCGCTGCGGCAGAGCCGGCCCTGCCTGCGTCGCCAGAGCAGGCAGCCCCGCGGAGCCTTAAAGATGCAGAGATCCATTTTCCCCCACCAGAAGCCGGGGGAAACTCCAGGGTTGCTAATTAATTATGCAAATGTTGAGAAACCATTCTCGCTACAGCAGGACCGCTCTGGAGGTACAGCAGAGACCTCCAGAGTCTCCAGGAAGAGAGGAAAATGACACCCACAGGGTCACTGCAAGGTGGGGGTGGGGCGGTCAGTTATTTTGTGGTAGGGAATGTGCTCACAACGTTAAGAAAATTGTAGTTAGCCAGTCACAGTGGGCAGAGTGATCGTGAGTTCAAGGCCAGTCAGGACTTCATAGTGAGACTCTGGATGGGGAACAAAACAACAGAAACAACACCACCCAAACCACCTTCCAAACCCAAACCAAAACAAAATTTTATTTAGCTTTCCCAACATATTGCTTAGGAATTCAACTGGGGGCTTTAGAGATGGCTCAGTGGTTAAGAGCAAATCCCAGCAACCACATGGTAGCTCACAACCATCTGTAATGAGATCAGATGCCCTCTTCTGGTGTGTCTGAAGACAGCTACAGTGTCCTCATATACATAAAAGAAATATATATATATATATATATATATATTTTTTTTTTTGTTTTGTTTCTTTTGTTTTTTGAGACAGGGTTTCTCTGTGTAGCCCTGGCTGTCTTAGAACTCACTCTATAGGCCAGGCTGGCCTCAAACTCAGAAATCTGCCTGCCTCTGCCTCCCGAGTGCTGGGATTAAAGGCATGCGCCACCATGCCCGGTGAAATAATTCTTTTTAAAAAAGGAATTATGGGCTCCAAATATGATAGTTTAAACTTTTCTTTATAGTATTTTTTTAAAAAATAAATGTTTTGATTATTTAGCAAAATGCTAAAGGAGAGGGAAGGTGGAAGAAAACAAAGGGTTAAAGGAATACAGGCGACAAGAAGCAGGCAGGGACTGGTTTAGAGGGGAAAGGTAAGGTTGTGGGAGGTGGTGAAGGGCTATGGTGGAGGGGATGCTTACAAACAGGACAATGTTCATGGAAGGAAATGCTGAAATGGCTTCCTTGTGACTTGGTATGCTAACTTAAGAAAATTAATTAAAAAAAAAACCCATAGTTTTTTTTTAAAAACTATGGAAAGTCATCTGAATGTGTTTGTACGTCAAGTATTCTGACAGCTACTCTCTGGTGAGGCGATGACTATCACGAGCTGTAGTTCTCAAACAGCCGTGGACCGCCAGCCCGAGAGTAGAGTGTGAGGGATTGAGGTGAATTTCTGAAGTCACTCTTGTTACAGATGAGCAAGGCTGGAGACGGGCACTGGAGCAGGGTGGGAGCCAGGAGTTAATTCTACCAGTGTTGTGAAATGGAGCCCTTCGGCCCCTGCAATGGGCATCCACTGGGGGAGACTTCTGCTACTAGAAAGCAGGAAGAGAACAACGCCTCACTGAAGAGACTCGCCCTCAGCTCTTCCAACAACAGAGTTCCACACAATCTCTTCAGTCCCTGACATTCTGGGACCTGCAAAGATGGCAGAACTGTGGTCAGAGGGGTCAAGTGTCCTACCTAAGGTGGTTCACTGACGTGGCAGCATCTCTGTCTCAGGGACTGTGACTGCATGCTGCATGCCGCTCTTGCTTCTTCCTCTTCTCACAGGGATTCCCAGTCAAGAGGGCAGCCTTGTTAAATGTGACTGAAATATTTTTGAGAATGGGCCTGTTGTTGTTGACAGAGTGAATGAATGAATGAGATCTTGGTTCTAGAACCCAGAGGGCCTTTGATATGCTTTTAAAAAGTGTGTGTGTGTGTGTGTGTGTGTGTGTATGTGTGTGTGTGTGTGTGTGTGTGTGTGTGTGATATTGTGTGTGTGTATGTGGGGGGGCTGTGTATGTGTGTGGTATGTGTGTGTGTGTGGTGTGTGTATGTGTGTGTATATGTGTGTGTATGTGTATATGTGTGTGTGTGATATATTGTGTGTGTGTATGTGGGGGGCTGTGTATGTGTGTGGTGTGTGTGTGGTGTGTGTATGTGTGTGTATATGTGTGTGTGTATGTGTATATGTGTGTGTGATATATTGTGTGTGTGTGTATATTTGGGGGGGCTGTGTATGTGTGTGGTGTGTGTGTGTGTATGTGGTGTGTGTATGTGTGTGTGTATATGTGTGTGTGATATATATATTGTGTGTATATGTGGGGGGCTGTATGTGTGGTGTGGGGTGTGTGTGTGTGTGTGTGTGGTGTGTGTGGTGTGTGTGGTGTGTGTGTGTGTGCGTGCATGGTTTGACATGGGCACAGGTGTGGCAGTCAGAGAATAATTATCTGGAATCATCTCTCTTCTTCCATAATGCAGCTCCAGGGATCGAACTCCGGTTGTCAGGCTTCTTGGCCAGTGTCTACCAGCTGACTCATCTCGTGAGCCCACTTACTGCTCCTTTACATTTCTGAGTTAACTTATGAGTGTAAGTTTTTAATTTACGCTTGTGCATACACGTCTGTGTATGTGTGTGAGTGCATGGATACGTGTGTATCTGGATACCTTAGGGGATCAGAAGAGGGCATCCCGTCCTTTGGAGCTGTAGTTATTGTGTGAGTGAGCCACACAGAACGGGTACTGAGACTCAAACTCTGCTCCTCGCGATGAAGCAACAGGCCCTTTTAACCACTAGACCCCAATTAAACTCAATGTAAGTTCAGGAGTGAAACACTAAATTCTCCTTGTTATTTCAGGTTGATTCTGCCCTGATCCCAGAGTGCTGAGCTAGATGTGATGGAGGTTCAGCTCGTCAGTCTGCACTGTAAGTGGGTCTCCCAGCATTTTGTGCACCTAGGCCAGTGCCTCTTAGTTAAATACAATGTGAACTACAAATCTAAGCTGTGCATGAAGCTTTAAATACTCTAGGAATCGTATCAAAAGATATAAAAAGAAATAGGTGAAATCAATTTTAATATTACACTTTGTTTAATCCCATATATCAAAAATATGATAATATAAAATGTTTACACACTTTTTCTTTTGATAACGTTGTTAAAATGGGAGGAGTATTGCATAACCCATCTCAGTTTGGACAAGTCACTTAAAGTATTTAAGTATTCAGTAGAGGTCTAGGGGGTTGGGGGTGGGGAATGGCTTAGTGATAACTTGCCTACTGCACAAGGGCGAGAACCTGTGTTTGGATGTCCAGTTCTTGCACTAGAAGTGGAGGGAGGGGCTGCCTCAGTTTCTATTCCCTGCCATTGGATCCCCTTCCTCACTATTTGGACTGCCTGGTTGGGCCTCAGTGGGAGAGGATGTGCCTAGATCTTCTGGGACTAGATACCCCAGGGTGGGATGGAACCTTTTTGGAGGAGAGAGGAGCAATGGGACAGGGCTAGAGATTTGTAAGGGTGGGACTAGGACGAGAGGAGGGAGGGCACTGTGCTAGGGATGTAAAGTGAATAAAAAAAATGGAGCTAGTGACATGTGTTTATAACTCCAGCATTGTGGGGGTAAAACAGGCAGATCCCTGCAACTCACGGTCTGTCCAGCCTCCCTTCCCAGACTCATGAGCTCCAGGTCCAGTGACAGACCCTGCCTCAAAAAGCAGATGGAGAGTGACTGAAGAAGACACCCAGCACCCACCTCTGCCCATACACACATATGGAGAGTGACTGAAGAAGACACCCAGCACCCACCTCT